>NC_061483.1:3132333-3237333 GCF_022539355.2 Hippoglossus stenolepis
CAGCTTTTCACCAGAAACTACGAATGTCCCCGGAGATTCCCTGTGGGCAATTAAGGTGGTGTGGTATTCACAGAACATGCTTATGAATTCATTGCTTTCCAGGAGTTGTTACGCAATGAAGCTGTAATGAGGAATGTGAAGGGTCTGTGAAGTGTTTCCTTTTTCCCTCTGTGGTGTCGGAGCAGTTGTGATGTAGAGGTTGTAGAGCCCGGAGGCTACACGGATGCTGCCAGGAAACGCTAGCACCTAATTTCACATCATTTCTGACAACGTAAGGCAACAATTTTAGGCTGCATCCACCCGATTACGATTTAAAACCCATCACTGGCTGTTGATACCACTTAAGTTAATGCTGCAGGCCCCATTTTAGTTTGAAATATCGTTGTAGTGGAGACGGGCAAAAACAGACGATTGGTTCTTATCAGTGACGACTCAAGTAACAGAGGTGAAGGCAAAACATCGTAAACACGTTTGACAAGTTCACACTACACAACTTGCTTTCTTGTAAGTAAGTGCTTCACAAAAGAAAAAAAATACAGAGCCAAAACAAAACTAAATCCCAAACACTAGACATAACAATTATGAGTTATGATTATCACTATGAGTTCAAGCTTCAAGACTGACCGGCGACAGGGGGGTCACACACAACTCAAAGAAACCCCCGACTTGCACGTCTGGTCTCCAAACTATCGGCTGTAGTTGTCGCCGATTCATTCAGCTTGCTAGAAACCTGGTCGGAGGAGGCGACGTGTCGGTGAGCCTCCTGTCAAAGTGCGTCTCTAAAGCGTTAACAAACAGCTCTCGACTAACTGACTTCAATTAAAAGGGTTAATTAACAGTGGCTCTTCAGCAGCAGCGTGTTGTATTTAGCAGTTTATACTTAAAACCAGAGGAAGTTACACAGACAGCACAGGAGAGCAACAGAGCATGAGGTGTAACTGCTGAATATTAGTGACAGTCTATTTCCTGCTCCTGTGAGTTTTACAACAACTCACTGGTGATTTCTTTGTGATTTGTCGTCTGACGCAGGATGTTTGGCTCGTTGGTCCAGAAGGATGGATCCTGTGCATGGTCCTGAAGCGTTTTATACATAATCACAGCTGCTGGAGACATGCGGACACAACATAACAGTGTTTGACATGTTGCCAGGGTCCACTAGGATATGTCCAGTATCACTTCAGCAGCTGTTCTTAGTTTTCCTTCAAGGATGTAAAAAAAAATAAATAAACCACCAGACTGTTTGGTTTCAGTCTTTGGGGATTTCGATCTTATGGAAATGTGTTATTTTGAAATTGAAACAGAAATTTGGATTTTCTTCAAAGCGTAAGAGTAAATCTCTATCATTCTTTCAATATTGGTAACTGTCATACCTGAACACCATAGTTTCGAGAACAGCTATAACGTAACAATAGTGTTTCTACACCGAGAGACATCCTGAGACGATCGATCCTTTATTCACTCTGCTCCTCAGGCTGCTGGTGTTGCAGCTTCTCTCCCTAAAGACAGCTGGGCTCCACAGTGCAGCATGTTGCTGCATAAGCCAGAAACATTAGCATTCAGACACCGAGGTAGGAAAAAAAAAACAGATTCTCGAAGCCCCGATGCTAATGATCATTAGCACAGAAGAAAACATTCAGCAGATTCTCATCTCCACTGTGGATTTTCACCTTTTCTCTGTTAAAATGATAATTATTGTTAAGTCTATTGATATCAGGCTTAAATGAAACAAGGCTGTTGTAGGTGTTTGTGTCTGTCAGTACTTACGCTGTTTTCAGACATGGACGGAATTTCCTGGACATTCTCCAGAGTTTTCCTTTCACATTAAAAGAACGCGACAGGAGATTGTCGTGTCAGACGCTGACACCTCGGTCCATATCGCAGGAGGCAGGACGTGACCTCTGTCAAAATCTTGTTGTCTTCTACATGTTTGATTTCTCTTTTTCATCCCGAGATATTTGTAATCTTCTAGTTTTTACGTCTGCCTTCAACACGGCAGCTCGCTGTGAATTTTCCAGCATTTTTCCTGCTGTTTTCTCACATGCCGGGTTGTTGTTTTTTTTATCGCAGCACAGCTTGATTTTTATGCAAAACGTAGCCGAAAGGAGAGACTGTATAAAAGAGAAGCTACTATTGATTTTCACACAGACCAAGTGAGAGCAGGATTACATGTTCCCAGGGAATAGCATCCCCAAACACTAATTAGCTGTAAGCTCAAGGTATTGCCTGCAGGGAGCGAGGCAGTTTGTTCTCAGATGGTGGGTGGCATCTGATGTCAGAAGGATGAATTTGGGCGTTGGGCACTGATCTCATCGTCTAAAGCGGGGGTGGGGAACCTATCGAGGGCCATTTGACATTTTTACAACATCCTCTGCAGGCCATACCAAATGATTGAAAACATGCAGTATATAACGGTAACCCCTCTAATGCCGGGGCTGGATGATGATGATGATGATGATGGTGATGATGGTCATGCTTCTTGCAGCTGGTTTCAGTCAAAAACTTCTTTCAGTGTCCTTTAGTGTTTTTTCAATGTCTTGTAGTTGTGTTTCCACCACAGGAACTTTGTAGGAACTCGCACGTTTAGGGACCAGGGTCTAAACGATGTCTGGAAATGGTTTCACCTTCTAAAAAGTCCCTGTTTCAGGGGTTGTACATTACGAAAGTATAGGAACCTTTGGTCCATTTCTGCAATAGCCCATAACATCTGTACTTAAAGTTGAGTATTTCAGGTGTTTTGAATATGTTTCTTCTCTTCTTCTTCTTCTTCTTCTTCTTCTTCTTTCTGATAAACACAAGCTCAATTTGAATCTCGACCGTGTTTACTGTTGCACGAGTCATCTAGCGTTATCATCATGTATCGTCTTCCACATTACAGCTGCCTGGTGGACTGGAGGGGAATAGTTGTAGTTGCCGTTGGTTGTTGACACGTCAGAAGATTTGCCTCCCCTGGTCTTTGGACTGTTGTGGAGATGAACAACATTCTGCAAGAAACCTTTAGTTCCTTGACAGATGTTCCATCCTTGGACTAAAGGTTCTGGGAATGTTTCTGTAAAACGCGGCTTAATATCAGTCGTCAACTCAGAAACCGTTCGTCCAGTCGAACTGACAATTTCACATCCCTGTGTTCATCCAGTGAGAAAGTACTGATTACTTATGGACGCACAAGCGTACTGTAACCGGACTCGAATAGTACCAAACTTCTGATTCCTCACATTTCTACTGGCAGGTGGAAGTTAAATGAATTTTGATTGATGATAAAAATGTACATGTGTAATCTATACTGACACTGAGAGAGAAACTTGTTGCACACAAATCCCCAGACCTGAAAAAAAGCAGTAAACCAATATTTAATCCTTGTCATTTATAATACAACATAATTTGCATAGAACTAGACATTTTTACTTTGCTTATTTACATTAAAGTCAGATTTTCTGCTCTGTTCCAATTCGAGGACACTTTTAGCTCAACAGATTTAACTTGTAGGTTTTTCTCAGCCGAGGCTCCGCTGGTGAAGGCTGTAATTGTCTGATTCTAACATTAATCAGCCGCTGCTGTGTGGTCCACCGGGTTCACAAGGGTAAAGGATTATCCTCCCAACGTCTTCTCTCTCTTCTCATCATTCACACAATAATTGGTGCTTATCATTGAGGAGACAAAAGACATCGGTAAATGAGAGGTGCCAGACTCCAGAGTTAACAAAGAGGTCACACTGGAAAACAAACCTGCATGTTTAGACAAATCACTGTGTCTCTGTGGAAGGCACACCAGCAGCCTGAAGAGCGCTTTTCTGCCAACTCTGGATTTAAGAGATCAGGCTGGAGAGTCGGCAGGTTGGTGAGATCGGGTTTCCTGGAGACACGTTATTACTTCCCACAGGGCTGCACATTAACACTTCCATGTGCTAATGCTGCACACAGAGCCAGCACGGTAACATCGTGTATGGGGTTTAGAGCCTGGGAACGATGATGCCAGAATTGACCTTTACACATAAATACATGGAAAAGAATAGTTTCCCAGATGCATAAACAGGAATAACATTTATTATTATTATTTATTTGGCCACAGTGAAACCGGAAAGTTTGTAATGAAACTGTGGTGTTTTTAATCACCATATTTACAACATGTAGACATTAGGAGATTTGTCTTTTCACGGCGACAATAGAGAGCAGAGGACACAATGTCAAGGAAAATCACCGCACCATTAGCTTCTCTAATACAGGAATATATTGTATATAATGGAATAAGTGTGTATATAATAAGTGGAGCATATCTTATGAATATAAGTAAATTATACAGCAAAGTCTGCAACAATAACTTTCCTTCCGTGGTCTTTGGATGTTGTCAATTACAGATATAAATGTGATTTCAAGGTTTTTCTTTCTTTTTTAAAAGAATCTGCATGTTTTGGTTTCACTCGTCCAAAATGCAAATAGTGAAGAACAACACAAACAGTGAATTTCTTCTGTGACGTGTCACAAAGTGATGAACGTCTTTAAAACGATACCTCAAAGGATCCTGGTGTTGACGCTGCAGCTCAGTGTTTCTCTTTATTTATCTTTTTTTCACAATGTAATCAAGTGATGTTAATGGGATCAGTGTCTGGCAGGTTAAGTCTGTCACCGCTGTGTCTCATGCTGCGGCGTCCCCGTCCATCATAGTTAGTGCACAATTATCCATAACAAACACATCATCGTCTCCTCCTCATACTAAAGAGCGAAGATGCTGATCAAACTTCAGCTGAAGTTCAAAACTTCTTTCCAAATTTAGACCAAGACCTTTTTTAAAGGTTCTTTGTATTCACATTGAACTGTCACAACATTTTGGGGTATTTCTGAGTTGCTTATTTTTTAGTTTCTGGTCAAGGTTAAGCACAGAAAACTGACCCTGCATCTGTTATAGTTGATCAAATTATAATAATTCTCTAGTGTGTTAACAATTCTACCAATTTCACCAGCGACCTCCATTATAACAAACAACTGTCTTGTTGTTGTCCATGGATTCATCCGTCTGTCCTCTGCACACAGCATCTTATCAAGATTTGACTGAATTCTGACTTGCTTTTGCTGAAAAGCAATATTAGAAGCAGCGGTAAATATTTGTGAGTGAGTGGCTCGGAGGAGAAATGCATCATTTGAGGGGAACACCGTGTGTTTGTTGTTTCCTTGTTAGAAAAGGCAATACCAGTAAAATGATGGGTGGTTGTAAGATAAGATTGACTTCATTAGTCCCTGAGGGGATATATGTTTCGGAGCGTGACAAAAGACCCACCCCTGCACCAGAATATATATATATACACACGCACACGCATGCACGCACACGCAACAAGCAACAAGCAACAAGCCAATAGCTGCAAATAGTCCCATATCTTATAAAAACACCGTATATGTTAACAAAGCTTAATGAATCCCAACTATCTCCTCTGCTTAATGTCTCCTGGTTCACACACATTCACTCCACATAAAAGCGATGAATGTGAAACATGGTTGTCTGCCATAGAGGCCGGTAGCAGATACATTTCCTGCAGCCCAGAACTGGTGGGATCTGAAGCTGGTTGTTCATTCCTCTGTGGTTCTGCAGCTTTCTTTTTAAAGTCTGTGTTTGTTTGAGTTTATAAGATGCAGCTCTGTCAGAGCCATGCAGTAACTTGACGTCCATTACATTTTATTCATCTGTTAAATAACAAGAAAACGTCTTTCTCACATATATCATCTTTCCTCCAAGATGTTGCATGACCTGATGCAGTGAGAAGGCACGAGAGCCAAATCCCCTCTGGGCTAACTGGAAGCAGATGCTTGGCCAGCGAGGCTTCCTACTGGCTCGTGTTTATGTTCATGAAGCACATTCCTTTTCACCTCCTCCACGTGTCTGCCCTGCTGTGGCTATCGCCGGGCTGGATGTCTATACAGCTGGACGCGAGAGCTGCGACCGGGCCTCAAAACCATGGTCCCTTTGGTGAGTTTCATTGGCCCCGGTTCTCGTGAACCCGAGACAGCTGGAAGTCGTTCCTCTGTCACGTTGGCTTAAATGAAACCCATGTGGAAGTGACTCGAGGCCTGCTTGGGTCTGGACATCTGATCGAACCCCTCCCTGAAGTCCTGCTGTGGTGTCAGTGGTTCTGGGCTGAGAGGCTTTGTCTACGGCTCTGGCAGCAGGCCCTTCATGTGGCCACGTTTCTGGGCCTGTGGTGCTTCTCCACCGACTCTCTTTCTCTTGTTTCTCTGGCTCCCACACTGCTCTATATCCTGTGTGATTACCGTGGAGAGTCAGACTAACACAGATAATCTGAGCAGTCAGCTGAGTCACAGCATAAAGTGCCTTTTTAAAGCAAGTCGGGTACTCTGAAGTCAAACGCTGATTTCAGCTTTACAAAGACAAATAGTCTGCACAGTCTTGAGGAAAACCATGTCTGAAAGTATGTGTAATGAATGACTGCATGTCAGAAATGATTCAAAAACAAATAGATATATTCTGTAGTGGTTCAGGACCACTGTGAAGGACCCCAGTAACCTTTTCAAGAGGCTTACGGCAAGAGCACATCCTCCTTTATATGTTCCTTTCTTTTGTGCCGGGAGGAATCAGTTGCGACTTCTCTCTGGGCGTTTACCTCAAAACCAAATAAAGGGTTTTTCCTTCCAGGTCCGTCTGCCAGAGGAGAAGTAGGGCAGCCAGTAAATTAAGATATTTGGATTAGACCACTTAAGCTGTGATGCTGACTTTTATTCTTGTGTGTCAGGCACAGTGTCACAGAGTGAGTGATGCTCTGTGCATGAAAATCCATGGACTAAATACGTAATAGATGGGTGTAACACGCTGTTACAGCTTCTCAGTACTTAAACGCTCATCTGCAAGTCTTTGCTAAATGTATAAATTTGTAGGTACATTTTTCTCTTTCTAGATTCCATCGTCATTTCAGTGCAGCAAAGTTTGAAGACGGCCTCTTTAGCTCTTTTCAGACATGAACTTGGGGTCTGGACATTTGTTTGCCTTTCACATATGAAGCTGGGACATTTCCAGAACATTCAGGCGAGGGCTGATGCAGCTGAGGCAGGAGATGATGTCGAAATTCTGCTGAGGAAAGCTCAGTGTTTTTGTTTGCAGCACATCAACGCCGACGTGGGCCCCTGTCACCGAAAGCTCTTGAGTCTTGTTGTCTTTCCAAGTTGACATCTTCCTTTTCCATCCTGATATATTTGAATTCTTCCTTCATGTCTGTCATGGGATAGGAACGTTGAAATATGCCCACTTGCTCGATGTGGGCTCACAGAGACATATTTGGGACATTTCACTTGGGGTTGGCAGGAAAAGTTCCAGAAAATGTGCGGAGCAACTTTTGTAGAGTAACCCATAGATCCTTGCAATCACGAGAAGATTCACTGATGTATTAGTGAAATCTAGAATTAATTTTTCATTGTCACCTGTGAACTAGGCAACATAGATTATTTTTTTCTATTCTTGAAATATAGGCCAGTCTGTGAGAGCATATAGAAGACAACAGAGGCGGTTTGATGTCAGTGGGAGTCCAGGATTGTCCCACTTATGCAGTGTGTGTGTACATATGTACATATATATATATATATATATAGTGTGTGCGTGTAAACCTTATGTAACGTTTGGTTTGCATAGTATTTTTAGCAGGCTGAGAACATGACCAGGACATTGCCATGTTGTCATTCGTTGGCTGATTGGCTCGGTGTCACCTCCCGTCACAGAACAGTTTTACCTCCGTCCATACGGGTAAATTGGGTCAGCGTCTTTTACCTCGGTACATTTTTGCACTGAGGCGTTTACTGTGCTCGCTGTGTCTCCTGAAACAAAACCCAAGTCTGTTTCTGTCAGTTGATTCTCGTGCAAAATCCCCCTGGGTCAAAATAGCTGCACTGGTTTACAAGAAACACGATAGCTGCTCTACTGGTCGACACCCTGCGTGCATCCAGCCCTCATTTTCATTACACATTGCATAGGATTTTAATGTAGTTGATTCAATTGCATTTCATTTGTTTAGTGTAAAATCACGACATATAAACTCTCGGGGCACTTTACATAATAAGGTTGAGACCATCCAGTTTGTGATGAGCATTGACCTGGATAGGAAAAGAACTCCCTTTTAAAGCAACTATGCCTTTTACAACTTTTACACAACTTTAACCTGAAGTTAGCTGATTCCACTTATTTTGATGGTTCACTGACTTTTATGCATTGTGTAAATTTGTTCTGTGTAACTCTGGTGAGTGGGTACGATCTCCTGTGAGAAGCGTGGAACTCACTGATAGACGCAGCTTCATCTGTCAGAATCAGGTCCAGTGAAGCTGAACCGTAGATCAGTTAAAAAGACTCAAGTTATTAAAAACCAGAGTTTATCTCCAATATTCAGCAGGAATCTTTTGAAATATGAAGAATTCTAAACAGAGTTTGGTGGATTTGTTACAACTGCAGCTCTTCTGGTTCAGGGAAGCTGGGGATCGTGGGTAATATCCACCGTTCAGTTGTGTTTCAGTTCAGTGAGTGGGATGTCGCAGTCAGAGCTCCACTCTACACATTTCTCTAGACGAAACCCACTTAATTGCTCGGACACGGAGCCCAACAGAAATAATCCCCACGTGAGGCTGTAGAGGGCGCTGTTGGGGGTGGGCGGCCATCTTCCTCGACTGGTTAGGGGTTGAGAGGACTGGGGGACACAGAGGAGAGAGACGGATTAAACACTGGTTGTTGTAATGACGATAATAATAGTTGAGTAGTGTCAGATCTGGATCCTGCAGCTCTGGAGTCCCAGATTCCTGCTGGATGAGGAAAAGCACAAAGTTAATATCATGCAGTCGTGTGATATATAAACACATACATAGATTTGCTGTGTGGGTTTTTGTGCGGTGACAAAACCTCACGTGTTGACCAGGTTATTTTCTGCCATTCATTGTGTCTCTGACAAAAGAATAAACCTCAGGACGTTGTGCTGCACACACAGTAATCTCTCTCTGACACACACAAACACACACACACACAAACACACACACAGTCTGTCAGCTTGTCCAGATTCATGCTCACATGCAGGCTTTTTATGGCCCACAGTGTTATGAGCAGACATGAAGGTGTAATAGGAATGTGTGTGTTTGCTCCAACGTGATGGGCTTCCCCCACATTTCAGTTCCTTTTTCACTCAGGCTGTAGTTTCCCTTGTCCCTTGGTGCCTCGGAGTTTAAATTAGAAGATGTGAAGCATTTGACGAGCTGAGGTTCCTCTTGCATAATGGTAGACAAGTTTCTATTCTATGCATTTTCTATCTATGCGCTCAATTCCCCTTGTAAATATATCTGAAAGAGAAGTGAACACGTGTTCTACATCCTGTCCTTCGGGTGTTTCACCAATGTGCTGTAATGCGAGTGTCCGAGGGACTTTTATGAGCCTGCTCTTAGTGTTTGACAGGAAGTTGAGCGCAGGGTTCGGTCTTGGACTCAGGATGCTGTGCAGATGTGCGGTCTCCAGAGCTCCTGTGGTCACTCTTGGTTTCTCTCGGTTCCCCTCTCACTCCTCCGGCCTTATCACGGCCGACCAGACATCACTTGGCACAGAAAATCAGCTCAGTGTGCCGTGACTGTCTCCTCATCAGTTTCTCACAGCGAGGCAGTGATGAGGTGAGATGCATCTGTAACACGAGAGTCAGCGCCAGAACACATCGAACCGGCGGTTTTTTCTCACCATCTGTCGGGAGCTGGACGCGACAACCACAGACAGAAACACAAATTGCTCTTTGTTTGGGCGTGAGCTCGGGTCATTCCCCCTGCAAAGATCATTTCATTGGACCAATACACACCCAGCTTGAGTTAGATTCAGTAATCAAACCATGTTCTCCACCGAACATTGTGTCTGAAACAGCTGCTGATGGACAGAACCCCTCATTGGTGTAAAGAACCGACCTTGTTGTGGATGAAAATGGAGAAACTAATGGGATCAGTTTCATTTGCAGTTTCATTTAAATCTGTATGATTTAAAGCGTATTCCTCCGCCAAGGCCCAACAGTCCCCTGAAAGCAAGTCCGTCACGTTCACTTGGACATAGTTCTTAATATATATAATAACATATAGAAAATACTATTCTTTACTGAATCCACATTATCTCAGGGACACATTGACGTTAGGTACAGGTTCGTAGTCCTAATTGTTACCAGTCAGCGGCTGATAAGTCAGTTTCTATAGAAGTCTATGAGACTCTACTTCTCACTTAATTTATAACGTCCATAAACATTTTCTTTAGGAGTTTACAGTCTCAATCTCTAGTTTCACGTCCTCTTCAATGCAGCGTGATGTTCATTTAGTCAAATTGACGGCAGAGACGAGTCAAATAGACAGTAAATCAATGAGTTCACGCATCAGAGACCAAACGAGGCCCAGCTGGCAGACGGAGGATTTTCACTGGCAAGAGTCAAATATTCTGTCACTTTGTCCTCCTCTTGACTTCTATTGGTCTCCGGTGGGGAGCTGGGTACTAACTGATTTATGTTGCTGGAGTCTTGCTCACAAAGCATCACACAAACTGGAGTTGGCAGCTTTTTTCACCACGTTTGCACACCCTGCTAATTGAACTCTCCTCCCACACCCTCTGACTGCATAGGGTGGAATCAGGCCTTGTCCGGTTGAATTACTAAACTGGGCTGAAACTACTGGATTACAAAATGTGGTCACGGTGATACGACTGTGCCGTCCCTGCAAAATCCTATTTATATGTGAAAACCCCGAGACGTGTTTGAATTGTATTCTGTTCCTTCCATCCAATCTGAATACTTGCTGTGCGGGAACACATTTCTCACACCTCCTGATTTCAGCGGCCGTGAACTCAGTGCTTTATCCTGTTTTTGTTTTGTTTTTTGACCAGGAGCAATAGCACTGGCAGGGGGGGGCCGAGTTTCATTTGAACCCACAGAGACACACTCGTGTCGCTGAGGCTCGATTGTCGGGGGGGTGAGTGATGAATCTGGTCACTGAGGAAGACTGAGCCTCCACCGCACCCAGAGGCAGTCAAATAAAACACTCCACTGTAAAACAAAACTAATATCAAGTATTTTCTTTTCCCATACTTGAGTGTAGAAGCCATAATTGACATTTAGCCTGTGTTAGTAATATTTTATAATTTTTACTTCCGGGTACTGGAGCAGGTTGGTGGGTTTTGACCCTTTTTACCTGTTTAAATGTTTGGTGCGATGTTTCCTGTTGACCTTCACGTCTTTGTTCAAATTTGTATTTAATTAAATGCCCCAAAACTTATTTGGATACATGGATCATTTTGAACGTGTGACAGTAAAGATGCTGCTGATCCTATTTTGTCAGACTTTTGTGCAAAATGTTGATCTGCTTTGTCGGGAATATTTTGTAGCTTCTCTTTAGCAGCGAGGCTCAAGACAATAATATCTGCAGGCTGAAAACTAATTGGGTAAAAAGCGGCTGCAGTAATAAGGAGAACTATTTTGACTTGTTCTTTGAGTTCTCACATGTACTTACAGTATGTACCCTCATGGGTCTCTGGAGATGATCCTGGGAACTGGTTTAGTTTTTATCTTTCCGTGCTTGTATTTGTATCAGTAATAAATCAAGCATAGTTCTTGAAGTGGTAAAGTCTATATTATTATACGTAGTATATAATATGCAGATGTAATGGTCCTTACAGGGCTGTGTGATGTGGCCAGAATCTAATTTCACATTGCTCAGTCTTGTCTTTGCATATTTAAATATCTGCAGCTTTTCTCTGCTTCCATCTCCACGATTGTTTTCCATTTACATTGTCTGAGTCTGGGATAGATTGTAATTAGTAGATTAACTGGATTTATATTGTTCTCTTCATGTCTGTCGACCACTCGGAGCACTTTGTCTCATTCGCACACGAGACGCAGCATTCTGGAAAAGATCAAACCACGTCTCTTTCTTTTTAACACTCAACTGCACATTTCCGGCTCTCGTTCGTTGCCTCTCTCCTACTGTTTGACACGAGTCTGGTTTGGTGGTAAAAGGTCTTCGGCGTCATTTCGAAGGTGCCGTTTCTGTCTATATGAGACCACATCCCTGTGGTCCTCGTGTGTTGCCTTCACATTGCGTCTGTTGTGTGAAAGAACACAAAGTTCCCTTCAAACGTGGAACGTGTCTTCAAATTGTGTGATTCACGGCACAATGAAATAAACGATGGGGAATGATAAGAAGTGACAGATGTTATCTGTCATTATCTCATACAGCCCGAGATCCAAATGGAGTATTTTGGTACTTAATGCAAATGTGTTTTTATTATCTCACACTTCAATCAAATCCCCTCAGAGCCGAACCAAATTCCCCTAAAAAGCAAATCAAGGAGGCAAAAAAAGAAAGAGCACACAAATTTAACACATTTTTGGCCGAGCCTCCAGCAGCAGCTGTTTCTGGATGTGCTGTAGTTTCTCCTCACGCCATTGATTTTTTTTCAGTCGCGTCTCTGGCCCCAAAAGCCATTTAATGGTTTAGTCTCTAGGACTTCAGTGGTCCCAATGCCCCCTGTTCTCCTGACATGGCTTTGTGAACATCACATAGCAGACAATCAGTGGCTGAGTGCTGTTCTGAATCAAAGTAACATTGAACTTTTAAGATTCACTGCTTCTCCGAGTTTGGTGAGTGCGTTTGTTGAGTTTCTGAAAAACAGAAATGCACTTATGCTGTTTGGAGATTCACCAGACCACAGCTGTAACTTGTATCTGTTCTGTTTTCGTGGGGGGTTTCTAAATGACTGTAGTTTTGTGACGATATTCCGCACAAAGCAGCGTTCGATTTGGTGCAGATTGAACAGAGGGCATCAGAAAATGTGTTTTTCTACTCAAAGATGACATCTCATGGTGTTTTCTATTGTGTGAACTGTACTTCTCAGCCTGTGCTGCCTCAGAAACTCTGGGCGATGTTGTAAAGTCAGGACTTGCTCTTCTCAGGACAGATTTAGGCGAACTAGTGTTTGGCTTTTTATCACTGCACTTAATAGACTCAATGGTATCATGAGGCTTCTAATCAGCAGGTTTTATATGGGACCGGGTCTGTAATTGAGGCAGAATGTCAAGTGTGAAGAAACACCTCGCTGCTCACCGCTCTTTTTAAAGTGCACACTCAGGTCTGTGCAGCCAGCCGGACGTTTACTGTTCCACTTTTCAGAAGCAGAGGAAAGGTTAAAAACACCAGCAATGTTCCGTCCTCTTCACAGCTACGTGTTTCGTCAGTGTCCTTGAGCCAGGACATTGAACCTTTAGCTGGTTATGTGAACAAAAGTCAATATGGTGAGAGACTGTGAGCCTGAACTGTAAATGGCTGTTTCCTACCTGAACGAAGCTCCTCCTCCTCCTCCTCCTCCTCCTCACCCTCACATTTTACCCTCTCTTTTTATTTGCCCTTCCACAGACCTCCCCTCACCAAGATTTATGAATGCCTGTATTTTTATTTTACCGCCGTAGCAAGGACGTAAGAACAGTCTCTACCTGCTACCAAAATGAAAATTAATCTCCCCTTGCTTTCTCTCTCTCCCTCTCTGTGTCTCCCTCCCTCCCTCCTTCCCTCCCTCCTTCCCTCCCTCTGTAACCGTGCAGGCAGTTGGCGGGGATGGGAGATGATGGAGGACAAAGGCCCTCGTGTAGCCGACTACTTCGTGGTGGCTGGTCTGACGGACTCGTCCAAGCCGTTGGACCAGGAGATCCACTTTGACGATGTCTGCCACAAGACGGCCAAGCCCAAAGCGCCCGTCACCGACGTGGCCCTGGTGATCCGCTCGATGGGCGAGGAGGTGCCGCCGGGGTTCACCTGCATCGAGACGACGCCCGGCGGCCATTCAGCCGATCTGAACAACGGCGGCCTCATGGCGCCACAGATCTTCATCTGCTACAGGCGAGGTCGTGACAAGCCACCACTCACTGACCTTGGGTAAGTCCTAGAGAAGTCGTCATTTTGATTTTGGCTGAGGATTTACTGAGGTTTTCAGGAGATGGTTCAGAGGCTCTGTTGGAATCCACTCTGAAATAAGCTTTGAATCTCCATTGATCAGGTTGATGGATGGGATGAGCTCAACAGGCCAAGTTCTATCTGACCAACAGTCCAAAACCAGAAGATTTTCAATTAACTGTCACATGGGAGGAGGATAAGCAGTCATTCATCATAAAGTAGAGGCAGGAAATAAAGAAACAGTTTTTTCTTTGAAGAATTATTTAATTATCACATTTTTTTTTACCAACTAGTTAATTGACAAATCGTTTCAACTCTCATTAAAATCTAATGAAGTCCGAGTTTACATACACAGACACTTTAGGAAGTGCTGCGCTCCGTGTGAAAATCCCTCCAGTGCAGCAGCTTCCTGTCTGCAAGTCACTGGCATGAGTTTGCTGCAAAAAGAGGAAAAGCATGAATCGCCGTGGCAGGTGTCGTCCTCAGCAACATCTCCTGAACATCGTGTGAACTCGCTGCTGTTTGTTCAGTCCTCTCACACTTCAGCCCGGCTGAGGCAGGTGGTGACAATGCTAAGGAGGCTAACACGGGCCTCTGACACGACAGAGTGCGGTGCTTATCAGGCACTGACACGGGCGCTCTGCTCAGGACGGTATCAGCAGCTTGGGTGTGTGCTGATCCCGTCCTGAGGGGCTGCACTTCCCAGACTGTGGCAGGACTAATGGGAAGCTTGGGGGGGGGGGACTCATTGCCGCACAAGATTGTGAATTTTTGCTGCAGATGGAAAAGTATTATTATCTGTGAACAGGGGTCATATTGATATCAAGTTGGCTTAATTCAGCACTGGCACCTCCAGTGTTTCAATCAGTAAATTGCAGAGCCGTCAATAATACAACTTTATTAACCGTAAACCTAATTGATGTTGCACCTTTCACAGATACAAAGTGCTTTACAAGACAAAATCGAAGAATTGAAGGCACACGAGAGGAAAGAGGAGCGCGTTGCTCCAGCTAAACAGATTTATCACCATATTGCATTTACAAAGATTGAGATCAGAACCATAACATGGACACAGAAATTCTCAATCTTCATCGTCTTAGCTCCACACTTCTCGGATTATTATTCGTTGAGAATTTCGCAAAAATGTCTCACAATGTTAAAGAAAGTGATAATAAAAATCTTAATGGGTTCTTCCTTTCACCAAGTTTCAATAAAAATCTGTTCTGTAGTTTTTATGTTCTCCTGCGTATTGAAAAAACAGCAATGAAACTTTAACTTCCTCAGCAGAGATGATGATTTAAAATAGCCACAAAGATCAGAGCCAAGATAAAGACATGCTAAATAGTTTTTAAAACCTCAAGGTGAGTTCAGACACCAAGTCCTGAGAAAGTTATTAAAGTGAGAAACTAATATAAATGTGTCTTAAGGAGAGATTAATAGAGGGTTATTAACCCTAACGCTGAAACATCTTTTAGGAGCTGATGGCCTTAACAAAAGACGAACACATTAAATATCAACATTATCTGTGTGAAGTAGAACGTCTGCTCTTATTCCCTGAAGTTCATTTTTCAGTTTTTTTCGAGTGGAGTTCGGCCGCTTCAGCAAAAAACAACAAAACAAAGACCAGCTCCTTTTTAGAAAATCCTGCAGAAAACCGTGACCTGCTTTTACATCTACAGTCGGTCAGAGAAACGTCTAATTTACAAAACATAAAAACCAGTTTAACGTTCCACACGCTTTGATTTGTCGCCGACCAATAAAAAGGCGTGAAATCAACCTCCCTGCTCCGAGTCTGGATCGACAGGACGCTGCCTGGTTTGACAGCAGAGAGAGACGTGCTGTCAGTGTTCGGTCCTATTGTGAGCGAAATGGAAAAACAGACAATCCCACATTTGACCACTTTAAATTCTGTTCTCTTTTCAGCCACAAAATGCCTGTCGAGGTCCACTTGAAGTCGTAATGGATGAGAAGTGCATAATGGAAGCACAAAGAGGGGTGTTTAAAATTACTGCTGCGATTATACCGCTGAGTACTTGTCCTCTAAGTGCTTTGTGTGAGTGTCCCCTTGTGTCTAATTGTACTGGGTTAATATGTTTTCACTGCACCGTCCCACACAGCAAATAGTATCTGATTTATTTAAGCACTAACGTCTAATAAGGTATTGTCTCGTATGTTGTGAACAATATATTCTAATCTTTTAACAATCAGTATTTTCTGGGTTTATTGTAGGGTCATTTTGAATCAGATTTCAATGTCACGAGGCCACGCTATTTATCTAACGGCAACAAATTGTTGTTCTTTGTATGAAAACACTTCTTAAACACGACAATATCTATTATAGTTGTAAACAAGAAGGACGCTCTGAGAGCACAGACCTCCGCGAAGGCTACTTCCCCATCTCGCCATTTCAAAGGAGCATTTCCCATTAACTATCTACACATATTCTAACATGTGCTATAATGTGATGTGTGCAATAGTTTCATAATGAACCCAAAAAGTTTTTCCACTCAATAATCACACAGGAGATCTTTAACTTGGTGTTTTGCTCCGTTGATGCATTTGTTTAGCCGTGTGCAGCGGTGCTTGCTGTGTGCTCACTCACGCTATCGTCCAGAAAGTTGTTAGCGTCGTCGCACGCAGTCAGACTTTCCTGACACATCCTTCCACCACGTTTTGTGTAAATCAGTCCTGTAGTTTTGTGTAATCCTGCTCACCAACACAAAACTAAAACATAACCTCCTTGGTGAAGCTAAATTAGTTGTAATCTAAACTATGATCGAGCAACGATACTAATTGTGGATTTAGGTCGAACTGTGCTCAAGTTTAAAGTATTGTTCTTTAAAAGAAAGGGACGCTGCAGCGTTTTTAAAAAATCCGACATTTCATGAAATGTTGCTTTGCAGGTCATGAGGTACAAAGCAGACATTTGGCTGAATCAGCTCTTTTCTGTGAAAACTGGGATAAATGCCTAAAGTTACAATGAAATCTGGGGCTCCACCTAATTGGCCCAGTGAGATCATGACTGCATATTGTGTTCATTAGTTCTACACAGTGATCACACTGAGAACGACACGATCTCTGGCTGACTCCTGCCTCTTCTCCCCAGTGTGTTGTTTGAGTGGAAGGAGCGACTGAAGCAGGGCTGCCACCTCATCCAGACCACGCCCACCGGTCGTCCGGCCAACATCAGCGGCAATTCCTCTCAGCGCATCTACGTCACGTACCGCCGGGCGCCCGAGAGTCAGCCACACGCCGCCCTGGCCGTCACGGACATCTGCATCATCATCCCGAGCAAGGGGGAGTCACCGCCGCACACCTTCTGTAAGGTGGAGAAGAATCTCAACAGCAGCATGGTGAGAGAGACGCGGATCTTTAGAAAACTTGTTACCACTGCTACACAAACCGATTTTCATAATGTTTTTATGTCCAAGTTGCAATCAGTGTTACATCATAGCGTTCTGACAGGCGACACCATCTGTTTCACTTGTTCATAGACATAAGAAGTATTTCGATGATTTTTGTTTATTAGCGGTAGAGCTCCACCCAAATGATCATTTAGTCCGACGCTGCAGAGGTTAAGTATAATCGTCACATCACGGAGTTGACTGACAAGGATAATGAGGATTTGGTGTCGGAGGACAGTAAAACATTATGGATGTTTTAAAAATATTGCCGCAACTCTTCATGGGGTCGCAATTGTACGATAACTTTCTCCTTTCTGCTCTTTTTTTGGTTTGTTAGTGGGGCTCGTCTGTTTACCTGTGTTACAAGAAGTCTGTGGCCAAAACCAACACAATAGCCTACAAAGCAGGTAAATCCCTTACCTCCTGGTGCACACAGATCCAAATACCGATGTTTTCCTCCTGTTCCTGGCGATTCAAGATATCAAGTAATGTGTTGTCTGTGAATACTTTCCATCCAAAAATGTATTTGAAGAGATAAGTGTGAAATGTGGCATCAAGCCTCATGTGTTAGAACCGTACTGTTGCAGCAGCGTCTCCAGAGGAGGGTCGGCTGCTGCAGGAGGAAACTGCTGCAGCTGTGCTCACATGCTCAGGCTTGTTGAAGCATGTTGATGCCTCAGATTTGGAATAATGAGATAAGCCTCTGCACGCCTTTTTATTTTTCCTCTTTAAAGGGTTTAAATGGTTGCCATATCTATGAAGGATTATTTCACATTAAATCCATTTGGGCTTTTCGGTGCCAAAAACACTCTGACAGCCGATCGCACCGTCGGCTCAGCGGCTGCGTTCGACTCAGATTGGCTTTTTGTCGTCGACGTCTTGAATAAGCAGCAGACTGTGAATGGAGAGATTCTATCCGTTTCTCTCTATTGCTTTGGATGAGTCAGCTCAGAGACATGTAGTTTGTTTTCAAAAATTCCCTGGCCAGGAAACATGCCGCATGCATCAAGCTTTGGAAACGGATGTGTTTTGCCACATCTGTCTTTGTTTCCAGACGGATGCAGGAGTTTGAACTGAACAAGCAAAGCTGCTTTTTGTTGATGAATCCGTGGTTTTTGTAGGAAAGGAGCAGAAACCAACTAAAGTGTGTAGAAACCTCATGAGACTGACAGGGATGTGCTGAAATCACATCAGTATGCACTCACTCTGCAGTTTATGTGGTATAACTAAATATGTAATATGCAACAAGAGTGAAACCGGAATACTTGTGAATATTGCACAGTCATTGGTGTGTGTGTGCGCGCGTTTGTGTTTATGCAGATTGTGGATTAAACTATTTATTCATGAGTGTTATGGCCTGACAGACAAAAATATTCCCCCCCGAAAAAAGCAACTTGAGTTGCTGACTGCATGACACAGCAGTTTCTGTTTATTTCCTCAACGGGTCTCGAATATAGCTACGAACAACGTGAAGAATTATTCTCTTATTATCAAAGTTACAAACAAAGTTCCCACTGCACATACACATAAATAATATGAACCTCCTCCACCATCGCTGGAACATCGTACACAAACATTGAAGCTGAGAGTTTCGCAACGTGCCAACAAAAGCTCCCCGGTTGGCGCCTGATCTCCATAGTTGGGAGACCAGCCATACAACTCGGGGGTTCCTCCTGGTGAAACACATTCTGGTCTCCAACCAAACCGCTAACATCTCGAGACCTGTGGCAAAAAGTTTGTGGCATGGGGCCTTGTCAGGGGATTTCCAACCGTGGGGTCGTTGCAGTCTGCTGTATATATAACCAAACGTAGACTTCAAGGTGGTCCACACACAATTGTTGTGGCTGTAGACTGGGGGCTTAAGACTTAAGGCTATCACCAGGCAATTGCCCTCTTTGCTTGTTGCTTCACCCTTGGAGGTTCAAAATGAGGACATCTGAGGAGTGTTTGATGAAACATGTTTGTAGGTTTGTAACTTGTTTTAAACAACACAAACTGTTTGTGTGTCTGTTAGTGATGCTTGTGTTGCGTCATCTCTGAGCCAAAGTTAGATGTTGCCCAGAGTGAGCAAAAATAAAATCTCAACTCTCATTGTTTGTTGTTCGTGTCCACTGACAGTGACTAATCACCTAAAGGCCTCATTACCAAGCACTGGTTTCTTATTACAGAGCCGTTGAAACACTGAGTCGATGAAGTCGCACGGAATCATTGTGACTTAGATAAACCGAACTTGTTTTGTTTCATTCTAAGCTCGTTAGAAAGACAGTTCTGAATCTGGATTAGCTGTTAATTGGTAATCACAGGGGGAAGCTGCACTTTGCATCTCCCTTAATTGAGCCGGTTTGTTTATTTTTTTTTATTTCCTGTTAGGTTTATTCAGCAGATATCCAGAGGAGGACTATGAGTCATTCCCGCTGCCGGAGTCGGTCCCTCTCTTCTGCCTTCCCATGGGGGCCACGATCGAGTGTTGGCCGGCAAACACCAAATACTCCCTCCCTGTATTCTCCACCTTTGTCCTCACAGGATCCTCTGGAGAGAAGGTAAGACGGAGGAGGATCTCTATTCTACTTTCTGTCCGTCTCTCGCAGCTACACCACGAACAAACACCTCTGTAGCAGCAGCAGCAGCAGCTATAAGAGGCTGGCAGTGACCGTTAGACCTCATCAGCCGACTGTAACTGCCGTCTGTACAGCTGACGCGACCACAGTGTGGAACGAGAAAACCACAAAGCTCTGGATGCCACAAGGGAAAGTGGGTCAGGCATGCATGTCGCTTTTGTCTGTAGAAAACCTTGCATCTCCACATCCAGGCTTTGTTTGGTTTTTTTTAGCAGGCGCTTATTGGCGGAAGAAGAAAAAGATAGAAACTGAATGAGGGTTGTTTGTTTTTTTTCTGGAGAAGTCAGTTTGTGAACACGTGCACTGGGGAAAGTTTATTCACCGAATTAACCGACATGAGAGACACCACATTTTCTGTTAATTTCCCAGCCCTACTCTGACGTGTACTTCCTCATTTATACATCATATCCCAGTTCTGTGGGTTGGATAAAATGTTATCCCAGTTTAAAGAAACTTAAAAACACACAGCTCTGGATAGAATTTTTTTCTTACAGCTGCCCCACAGACTCTAAATAAAGATGGATGACATGACAGCTAAAAAGTGAAGCCAGATCAACTGGCTCGCTCCCTGGTGGCTGGCTGCGGTAAAGGTCATAAAACCCTGCCTCCTCCAAGTTAGTGGACGGGACATGGACCAAATTAGAAAGTCAAAGTGATCGTGAAATACATGTTTTCTATTATTTATGTTTTTTTTTAAGTAGTTCTTATCACATGGATGTGTTTTCATGTTTCTGATAAGTTAGTTTTTTGATTTGATCGTGAAAAGTTTCACGTTTCCAGGAAGCAGAGGGGATTTATTTGACCTGATGTTGATACTGGCTCAGCTAACTGCTGCTGGTTTGGCACTCACAGTATCGATGTTGAATAAAGGTGAAACACCAGTGCTCTACACTTTCTTTATTTCTATGCATATTAATGTTTCCATTTAATTAAGAGTGCAGGGATGAACCAGAAGGTTTTTTTTTAACTGTCTGCTCCTCATCTGTCGGACTAGAAGCTTCTGGAAATGATTATTAAACAAAACCAGTTTCTGACTTGGGGTTAAAGTTAGAATTAGGTTAGATGGAGAAGTTTGGGTGGGTGGATGTGATGGTTGAGGTTATGTGTCAATAAGGATCCCCTGAAGTAAATGTGGTTTAGAGGCTGTGTGTTTATTCATTACTGCAGACAACTGGGTGTCATTGGCAGCTGTTTTGATGATTGATTATTAAATTCAATTAAAAATACGGAACATTTGCCGCTTGCAGCTGCTCGGTGCAATGATATTTCCTACTTTTCTTTGTGTTGTCTCATTTTAAATTAGTCGTTAGTCAAGAGTTTTAAGACTTCAGCTTGGACTTCGAGGAATCCTCTGGCATCTCTGCTCAAATGTTGGGACATTTTATTATGTCAAAATAATAATGATTGATTTGGCAAATTAATAACCTGTCAACGAGGTTATGTTTTCACCCCCGGTTGTTTGTTTGTTGTCAGCAGGATTACACAAAAGCTACTGAACAGATTTCCAGGAAACTTTAAATGTTTTTAACATTTCTACAAATTTCAAAGGGAATAACTGATTGATCTTGATAGGCATATTTAGGGGACTGATTTCTAAGAGTGTGCAGTTTGGTGCTGCTTAATTGAGTTTGCTGTCGGGCCCCGGTGCAGATGTGCGCTCTACTGAGAGTCATCGGTTAGTGGCAGCGCTGAGATGAAACAGATGCAGTCGGAGGTGCGTTCAAACAGAACTGATGTGACCTCCGACCTGAACATTTCTCCCGCAGGTCGACAGAAATGCTTTGACCAGTTTGACCTTTTTAAAAGCAAGTCTAAAATGGAGAAGTGTCACATCATTAACACGACAACAAAGCAATGCACTGTGGCTTTTTTTACGAGTTGTGTAACCGACGTGTCTCCTGCTCCAGGTGTACGGTGCTGCCATTCAGTTCTACGAGCCCTTCCCACAGGAGTGCCTGACCGATCAGCAGCTCTCCCAGCTTGGCCTCCTGAGCCTGGATCCACCCAAGCCCTCCTCCGCCTCCCCGAACCCTGCGGCTTCAACCAGCGACAACACCAGCGGCAACACCAGCGACCCCCGCCTGGTCCACACCAACAAGTGCATCTGTCTGCTCTCTCACTGGCCCTTCTTTGACGCTTTTCGCAAGTTCCTCACATTCCTGTACCGCTACTCCATCTCTGGCCCTCATGCCCTGCCCATCGAGAAGTGAGTCGTCTCTCAGTTTCACACACATAAAACATATTCTGTTCGTGGGGACGTGCGTCTGTCTCAAACGATGTAACCGTCACTGCCAACATACTCTCATGCGTCCTTCACGTTGCCGTGTTTGTTTAGCAATATATCCACTAGAGGGCAATTAAGAGTCGAGAGTTTCTGACGACAGCAAACATGTCGACGGTGGAGGAAGCTGTGAAGTAACAACACAAAGACGCTTGTAGTTTCTTACCAACTCGTAAAGTCTGTTTACGTGTTTGTGTCCAACGTTGAGCATTAATCAGTCTGTAGTATTTAAAGTTGACAGAAATATATCATTCTTGCATATAGGAGTATATACTATATGGGTTAGGGTTAGGGGGGGGCAGATGGCAAAACTCAAAATTTTACACTATATTATTAACTTTTTCAGTTTTTCTCTACATTTGGGGAAACCAAAGAAAAAGTAAAAAAATATATAGTGACAGTGACAAAATAGATCCATAAATAACAAATCCATCACCCACAGCTGTTCTCCCTACCGGGGTTAAGTTGTCGAAACCAGGATATTCACCCGACGTTATCCTGGTCAGGTGATGTGTGCCAGAAGATTCATGCCTCCTATGTTTTACTGCTGCTCGTAACTCGTGCCCATCGGCGAGGGGCGAGCTGATGGATGACTTGGCCGCCCACTGAAGTTATTTTTGGCCTCACATCTTCCCCGTTCTTCTCCCTCCCAGGCACATCTCTCATTTTATGCACAAAGTTCCCTTCCCCTCCTCTCAGAGGCCTCGCATCCTGGTGCAGGTGAGTTTTGCTCACAAGGTATTTGTTGTTTTTCTTTGTGAAAATAGTGCACAGATAATGTGTCATCGTCTGCCTCGTGGTGCGTGTTGTTCTCTGAAGGTGTTTTGATTGCCTGAGGGCTGCAGCCGAGGCAAAATCTAGATCCTCCGCTACAGTTGAATATTTGAATTATTCAGTGTAGGTGTATTTTTTTTTTGCCTGGTTGGTTTTTATCTCACTCTCCAGCTTCTCTACAGCTTTCCCCTCATGACAGTCTGATGCTGAGCCAGCCAGTGTCTTCTCCTTTACCCCTCAGGTGAGATTAACACGCATCAGCCACTGATCTGCCTCAAATGACACATGGATGCAGTGTATGTGCTAAACAACACATTTCATTTGCAATATTTCTCAAAAAATTCTGATGTTTCTGGAGATTTGTAAGACTTGTTTTTAAAATTTAGCAGTAGATTTGTCTTTGATACTGCATTTCTATTGTTTTAATATTATCGAACTTTATTCATACCCAAGAATATGAATCTAACATTCACACAGCCATGAGCTTGCTGGCGTTGTGAGGCCAGAAAAGGCTGTGGGGCCTGTTTCAGTTGTTTCTTTTATCTAAATAAAATTTGCAGCGGTGGCAGATTTTCCACGCTGCTCCAAAACCTCGGGCCAGAGAACGCCATCACCCTGCTGGTGTTTGCCGTCACCGAACACAAGATCCTGGTGCACTCGCTACGACCGGCCGTACTGACCAGTGTCACTGAAGCGCTGGTGTCTGTGAGTTACTGCATCAAACCAGGAGCTTGTCTCACCTCCACCATGTTGCTGCCCTGTTAACATTGTGTAACAAGTGTTTACCCCTTTGCAGCAACACAAATAACAAATACATCCGCAGCAGAAAACATCTCGAGTCAGTGAAGGCCTCACGTTCTCCTCTCTCTCTCCCGCTCCTCAGATGATCTTCCCGTTCCACTGGCCGTGTCCGTATATTCCTCTGTGCCCCCTGGCGCTGGCTGACGTGCTGAGTGCCCCTTGTCCATTTATCGTGGGAGTGGACTCTCGCTACTTCGATCTTTATGACCCCCCACCAGATGTGAGCTGCGTCGACCTGGACACAAACACCATCTTCCAGTGAGCATCACACAAACCCTCCCATCGCTGTCGTTATTTAGAGAAACTACTCATGTGAGGCGTGAAATCTATGACATTAACTTATTTGGGAAACATTATCCGTCTTCATGATGCAGACTGAACTTGATCGTTTGAAGGGTTAACTTCAGGGCAGCGAGCCGCACATATAACGTTCAGCACTTCCAGCTTTAAGATCAACATTGTTTCCTTTCACATATTTTTTTCCAGACCACATTCGTGCCTGTTCCCGAGTTCTAAGTTTAGAGGTCACGCCAATTTCCTGGAGCCTGGTGGAAATTCTTATTTTTACAGTGTCAGACTTGTTTTAATTTGAAGCCAATGCGATGTTCTGGTATGTCAGGTGAGGCCAGCGATGGTTCACATCCTTCTTTGGCCTCATTAGCAGCCAGACAGCGTTAGGGTGGTCTGAGCTGCGCCGGCCCGACCGCTGTCCGTGTTGGTTTAGGCCTCTCAGCCTCTCAGCCTCCCAGCAGCTCAGTGTCTGCCTCTGCTTTTTCAGCAATGAAGATAAGCGAGCGCTCACATGGAAGATCCTGCCAAAGAAAGCCTGTAAAAACCTGATGAATGTGCTGAGCAATCTCTACCAGCAGCTGGTCGACGGTGAGTACTGGGCTGATAAGTGAACTGCTGGAATACGTTGTCACACAAGTGTGCCAGTTGTTTGATTTTTGTTGTATTCATTTCATGGTCAGTCCTGCGTGTCTGGTAAAAAAAAAATTGTGGTTTTCGTCTTATTCTGTGTTCAGTTGAAGAAATGATGTCTGAACATCAAGTCAAAGTCCCGCCTCCTTCTTTCACACTGGCCAGAAAAACCACGAGCAACTATGAACATCCGGCTTCTGTCTCCAGTGTGAAAGGGGGAAATCGCTCCCAGGTCCGGTGACTCCGCGGTAGTCACGTATATTTATCGGCTCCAGCTCTGATCGGTGGTGAAATATGACAAATGCGTGACTGTAAAAACACACATTTACTGATCAAAGCGGCTCCGACCAGTACTGCGAGTAGCTTCAACCCACAGATGAGATGCAATGGATCCATTTTACCAGTCTGCACAGGAGCAGCTCACATTCACCCCCCCGCTGTGTGGGGCTGGCTGCTGCTTCTGTGGAACCAGTTAAAAATAATGCTTACCAGAAGTCGTGCTCTACTTTATGCTGTAGGACACCTGAATGCCAACTTTTCACGTTGTAGTCGTCTGCAGGTTTGTATACTGGAATGAGAAAGGAGTCAGTCGCCATTTAAAAACATGTATTTACACACTAATGTTCATGTTCAGGGTATAAGACTTCTTTGACTATATAATCACCTTGTGTAATCAATACAAGAAAAAATGTGAGGCTAATTAAGGTCCTCAGAGGTTGAGTTCTACTTCATTCATCATCATTAGTTTGGGATTCTGTTGTCTTTCCAATTTGTCCTCGAATTCAATCCAATCAGCAGAAGCTGAACACCAGCAATAATCCCATCATAGCTTTATATCCCAATCATCCGTCTGCCTTCAGCTCCAGGCTCATTGTGTTATTGTCAACTTTCCCTGCTGTTCGCTCAGCACACTCTCCGAGCTCACTCACGAAACCTGCTGCTTGTCGAGCTGTAGAAATTGAATAAATCAATTTACTGATTCAGTGAAGGTGAAAATCTACCCGGTCGCTGCAACAAGTGCTGAATATTTAATTTGAGACATTTAAACCTCGTAGACCTTCAGAAACTCCTCGTTCACCGAACAAGACTTAAAGCAACACTATGTAATGTTGTACCTTAGAACACCGGCTTCAAAATGAGCTTGATGACTGATTTCGTCTGTTCTGTGTAACTCTGGTGAGTGGCTTCGATCTCCTGTGAGAAGAAGTGACTGAGAGTCACAGCTTCAACTGTCACAATCAGCTCCAGTTGAAGAGTGGAGCTGAACCGTGGATCAGTTAAAAAGACTTAGAAGTTATTAAAAACCAGAGTTTATCTCCAATATTCAGCAGGAAACCTTTAAAATATGAAGAACTCTAAACAGGTCATGGGTGATATCCAGCGTCCGGTTGTGTTTCAGTTCAGCGGGTGAGACGACACAGTCACGGATCCACTCATCACACTAATAGACTTCGATCGTAATGACTTCATCAAAATTCAAATGATGGCACCTTTTCAGCACCACCCTCAGTTTGAAGGGATGATTGAACGTTTATGTCGCTGCTAATATGCAATGAGTAAACGCTGAATGAACTTTCTCTCTGTTTTCAGGTCAGCAGCGACCCGACGGGCTGCTGGAGCTGAGCATGAGCGACTCGTCAGAGCTGAGCTGTGGGAAGAGTCTTCACACGCTGGAGCTGGAGATCCAGGAGGCCTTCCTGCGCTTCATGGCAGCCATTTTGAAGGGCTACCGGTCCTTCTTACGACCCATCACCCAGGCGCCGTCGGAGAAAGCCACGGACGCTAGTTCGCTCTTTGACCTACAAGGTATTTAGTAATATAAACCACTGTCCCTGTGCAGTATCCTAGAGACTCGGAGGAGACAGGACGGATGAACCCATCTGTCCTTTTCCTCCGCAGCCTCCTTAAACAAGCCATCTATCCACTGCAGTGTCAGGAGCCAATTTCTTTTCTCTCTGAAATAAAAATAATCTGCATGATGGCTCCCACCGAAGTGTTTATTGATTGCAGATGGTTGAAGCTTTGCTGTTTTTAAACCCAGTAATCTGACATGTGCGGTGCCAGCTGCTCCACCACAAGCTCCTGAGAACGATGGAGCTGATCTGTGCCTGGGTGGATTCGGGTTTTTTTGCTGTGGTGGTTGAGGAATTCACCCATTTGGCTTCGGAAGCTCACGGAAACGTTTGTGTATCATCGTTCAAACTGAATATAATCGTATCGCTTCGGCGCGGTTTGACAGATGCCCTGAGATGAACAGATAATGAGCCTTCACCTGAAGGAGACATATGACGTCTTTTAGTGTTTCTTTCCGCGAGTGTGTTATATAGTGTTTTTCTGTGAATGTAAAAGTTTTGCAAAGTTTAAATGATCGAAGTCTGTGGAACAAACTGAAGCTGGAAGTTTACTGCAACACAGCGACTCCCTGATACTCTGCGTCGCTTTAATCTCGGCAGTGGCAGCCTCTTCCTCCCCCACGTGCTGTAGTTCCTCCACAATGTATTTGTGTTTTCTTCTATGCCGATCAGATCATTGTCTTGTAGTTGCTGTTCTAACACGTGGATTTCGAAACCAGAAAGTTTTGATTTAGCCGCCGCCTCTCTCTGGATCCGACGGCACTCCCAAAATGTGGAAGTTCATGTTTAACCCTAAATCACACAAAGTCTGTCAGTGACGTAAAGATCGTCGTCTGGAGTAAACAGATCGGGGATATCTCAGAACAGAGCAGGTTGAATATCTGTTGAAAAGTTCCCATTCAAATCCAAACCTCTGATTTATCTTTTGGAGACAACATGTGTGAACTGATTCTGATTCTTTTTATTGCTTAAGCTCTTTGAAAAAAATGCTATATTTAGTTTTTATCCACAAACATCTTCCTCAGTCAGTTTCTCAGATCAGTCACAGTCTCATTCAAGGTTCCTGGGACCCAGAGCTGTTTCTTTTTTCTATTTAAATAATCTGAGGTCTGATCTGAGGGATTGATTTGTAAGGTTAAGCTGTTTGTGTGGAGCAAATCAATAACATCCTGAGTATTTCAGATCCAGTGTGTTGGTTTGAGGACCTGATCGACCAGCAGTGAGCTGATTGGTCGTTATCCCGTCTCTAGTCGAGGCGGTGAAGCCCCCTTTGAGTCACGGTTGTACAGTTACAGTGCATTATTAGAGCTAATGAGTGCATGAATATGTAAACGAATGCTGTGTCATCTGTAGCACCTTCCTCTCTCCAGCTGGTCAGACTCGAAAACAGATGGTGCTGTTTAATACATGAGCGTGTGTCCATCCCCACCTCTGAGTAAACACACAGAAACTGTTTACGTAGCGTTTGCCGGGGTCGGGGGGGTTCAAGGCTGTTTTGTCAGTTTGCAACGCAGCGACCATAAAGCCTCCGGAGGCTCGAGTCCGGCCTCTGCGTCCGGAGCGTGTTCACGTCACGCCTGAAACGAGTTAAAGCGAAATCGTGGCCGCGCCGCTCGAGGATGGCTGCAGCCAAGGTCGTGTCCGGAGTGAGTGACACGATACAGCAAACAGGACGTTACACAACCACCCAGCTGAGGGAAAGATGTAAAAGCCTATACGTCAGGTGGATGTCACATCTACAACAACATCATATATAGAATGTCTTACCGTTTCGCTGCCTCCCAAAATAGAAGTGTCCTCCGTTATCTAATTATAGAGCTTTCAGTCCGTCCCCTTAACTTCATTACATGCAGGGAGAGTCCAGCAGTGTCTGGAGTCCCGTCTCTAAATAAGATAAAGAGCTGAGAGGAGTTATGGTCAGAATCAATGGTCCGGGTTATAGACTGTAAATAAAGATGGACGACATGACGGCTGGTTGCATTAGAGATCACAACCCTCGCCTCCTCCATGTTAGCGGATGGGATATGAGCCACAGAAGTCAAAGTATACGTGAAGCAGGCGGCGCGGTGGTGCAGTGGTTCAGCACCGTCCAATCCCAGTTTGGCTGGGAGCTACACAAACCAACAAACAGTTTAACTCTTTATTAAATGCTATGAGAATGAGGTGAGACATCATGACGGACAGCAGCTGAGACCGGCTCCTGATTGGTCGAGCTCCATTTCCTGATCGCTGTTGCTCAGACTCCGGCTCAAAAACTGATGGCAGCGTTTGTATCTGGGATGTCTTCGCTTTATTTCTGTAAAGAGGTGGGAAGGGCAGACAGGTCGTCCGTCTCTATATACAGTCTGTGCTTAGGAGTGAAATATTCACCAGCTGCAGGAAGTGTTCCTCAGTGTTTGGCTTCCACCTCTGTGCCGTGAGCCAGTGTCCATCCATCCTGCTCTGAGTCCCGCAGCAGCAGCAGCGGCTTATTAGTCAGTTAAACTGCTTTCAGCATCAATCAAGGAAGCTATTCACTCCCCCCCCTCCATCCCAAAAAGGCCATTATACTAATAACAGTGTGTTTGGCTGCAGCTGCATCATCCACCACCAGACAAGTAGAGGTTGTATACGTTACACATGGAGCCTTCAGTGGGATAAGGGATTGTTTCACCACACCTTTGGAAAGGAGTCTGTGAATCCCTCCTGTCGATCATTTTTCAGCAATTTAGATATCTTAAATAAACTTTTTGGTCATTTATTTAGAAGCTGACGTTAAACATTTGTGTCCTCAGGCTTCTTGAAAAGCCGCGACCGCTCTCACCAGAAGTTCTACTCGCTGATGACCAAGACCCAGATGTTCATCCGCTTTATCGAGGAGTGTTCGTTCGTCAGTGACAAAGACGCCAGCCTGGCGTTCTTCGACGACTGCGTGGACAAAGTGAGCTTGTCATTCCTAAATTGTGCCGTTTATATTTTCTTTCTGATGCAGTGGAATTAAGCTTCTGACAAAAAACCTACAACGAAGATACAATTTCTTCATCTTCCGTCTTCTGGAGTGATTCTGTTTCTTCATCCTCCTACAACAGTAACAGTAGCTTCCACTCTCTCCTGTGTTGCTTCACCTGCTCCTCTTCTTTCTCTCGTCTCTTTCCTCTCCTGCCTCCATGTGCGAGCAGCTGTACAACTCAGAGCGGAGTGCAGACAAAGGAGGGAAGGTAAGTCCGTTATTACTTTGTTGATTCTGGGTTCATTTTGTCTCTGGGGCTGCATTTTAGTCTTAAAGGGCAGAGACGGAGATGTTTGGAAACAACTACGTAGCCGCTCACAGCAGCTTTCTGATTGGGTCTTTTTGGTCGCGACTTGGCCTTCCCTGATTCGTCAGGTCTCAACACAACATAGATAATTACAAGTGTTACTGTGTTTTACAATGACACAACTGTTTAGTAGGAAATGAGACATTCAAGCAATCTCTTTACACCTGCACGCACACGCTCAGTGGCCGCGTGTTGTGTGTTCTCAGGCGTGTTAGTTTGGACGTGGATTAAAACCCATACAGATCCAAAACCCTCCGGGTGTTCAAAGATCGTTTTAGTTTGAAAAGGTCTTATTCAAATGAAAAAGTAATGTGTATGCAGCCCTGGACTCTGAAGGAAGCAGTTTGCCTTCAGACAAACCTCCAGCCTGCGGCTTCAGCCTGAGCTGTCATGTTCATTTCCCCGCTCACTCATCAGAGTCTGATTTATAAGGAACAAATTTAAATTAAATACCGTGCCTATCCTAGAAGATGATAGTTTTCCATTACATTTTTTGGGAATATTTGAATTTTAAATGTTCACAGACAAATCTGCTTCGACTGCAGTTTTTTCTGTGCTATATACTTTTTCATGAGTGCTCGTGAGTCAGGGCTTTCAGCGCTTCAGGGATTTCTGAGGCGCTAACGGAGCATGAAGAGTTTTTAAAAACATCCTCTGGGCTCGTATCCTTCAGTGTGACAGTATGTGTGTCATCTCTGCTCCACCGGCAGCGGTTTACCCTCCTGAGCTCACAGTGTTACTCCATCAGATGTGTGTTTGCTGAAGGTTACAGTTCGTGTGTTTGCAGTCTTAAAGTCCACAGAGCCACTCGCTTCCCCAGTCACGTCTGAGGGTCACTGGTTTTTACAGGTGACATCTGTAACAGACTCTGAAATAGACTGGGCCGTCCTTGGATCACTTGTGTGTGTGCATGTGTGTGTTCTGGCTGTAATGGAGACATAGTGGAAGGGAAGTCTGAGGCCAACGTCCACAGCTTCTACTTCCTGTGGCCCCGGACCTGCAGTGGGGCCCCGGGTCTTCTCGTCCTTTCTGTGTTTCAGCTTCGCGGGCGTTTGAATCTCTCGGAGTCTTTGTGATCTGTTCGCTGGATCACATTATTTGCTCGGAGAGAAAGTACACTGCGGCACTCGGCTCACAAAGACGTTGTACTGCACACGAACGCACTCACACAGAGAGAGATAAGGTTAACATGTATTGATCCCCGAGGGAAAGTAGTTCATCGCAGCAACAAATTGAATTAAATCCAGCGGAGGAACAACACCAAACAGAAACTAATCATACAAATGAAATGTAATTGAATCAATTAAAAGCTGTAAAAAGCAAAAACTATAAAGGGGGGAAATTGAATGTAAAACTAGAACGGCACTCCGTAGAGCACATACCTCCGCTAATGCTCAACAGTGCCCTTATGAAACCACATTTACATTCACTAGATCCAGATGTTGGTTTGAATCCACAAACCAAAATGTTTGTGTTCTTTTTTTTGGCTCATGTCCCATCCAACCACCAAGTTTCGTAGAAATCATCCGTCGTTTTTGTGTAATCCTGCTGACAAACAAACAAACAAACAAACAAACAAACAGACTGACGGGTGAAGACCTGACCTCCTTGTGGAATTCTTAAAATACATCAGAACCACTTTTCAACCAGACAGTAATTTATCATGTACAATACTATGCAATGTTTTCATGTGGCTTCCCTGTAAAAGTTCTTTAACACGATTCAATCCTGGTTTTGGTCGGGCTCTATTTATTATAATTTTAAGGTTTTGATTAGTATGAATAGATTTGTGACATCAAAGAAAATATTTCACTGTGTGAGTGTGTGTGTGTGTGTGGGTGTGTGTGTTGTGTGTGTGTGTGTGTGTGTGTGTGTGTGTGTAAGAGATAGCGACGGGTTGCAGAGAGGTAGACTAATTATATATAAATATAAAAAACAAGAGAGAGTAAAGAGAAAGCGAAACATGTTCACTCGGGGAATCTAGGTCACCTGCTGTCGTCCCCCCTCGACTCTGCCAGACACAGTTTGCAGGAACCCTGGAATGCTCAGGGTGACGGATATGAAGCTGCTTCCAATTTACGTTTCAGAAAAAGTGTTTATTTAAAAGGTGTCAGGCCAAACAGTGAAACATTTATTACTAGGCATAAATTCAGGATTCAACGTCCCATGAAGTATACTCCCCGTTTCTATCTGCTGTGCCCCCCCACCCACACATCTCTTGTGTGGTTGTGTGTGTTTGATTGTGTGTGCGTGTGCTCTGCAGGTGGACGGTGAGAAGCCGGAGGAGTCCAGGCTGATGGAGTTTGACGAGTCCCAGCGCAGTGAGCACACGGTCTTCATCACACCTCCAGAGCTGCCCCCCCTGCCCGAGGGGGAGGAGCACCCGCTCTGCTACAGGTAAATACAAATAATCTCAATACTCAAATGGTGGAATACATAAAACGTTTATTATTATTATTAAACCACGACTTCACACCGGAAGAGAAAGTGTTGTGTTGTTGGATTGAATCATGTGCTGATAAGTCAATGATTCAATCTCTGAACAGGCTGCTACTACACAAACATGTTTAAAGACTGTTTTAAATGTGAAAGAGGCCATCTTCCTGTTTTTCTGAGCCGTAAACAGGACTGACACTTAACAGCAGGGGGGGGAATTACAGAATCGAATTAATAAATTGAGTTGAAATTCGGTGAATCGCAGTTGGACCAGCTGATGATGAGGATCAGCAGGAGTCCGGCTCCCTCACTGCGAGTGACGACCGAACATGACTGCTGGTCTGTGCCGGTCTGAATCTGCTGCCCTGATAATCCATGATGACCTGCAGCGTTCCAGAATTTTGATCGGCTCTCGTTGAATCTAATTACAGGAAAACCATATTTACGATCCCTGTGACCTTGGAAGGAATTATTTAATTTCAGATGTCACTGGAATATGACTTTTTCCTTGCAGACGCTGGTGGATTCCTCTTGAGTAGATGTAGACCGAGAGATGTTTTAGTTGTAAAACCGTGCGACTGCTTTCACTAACGTGTGTGTGTGTGTGTGTGTGTGTGTGTGTGTGTGTGTGTGTGTGTGTGTGTGTGTGTGTGTGTGTGTGTGTGTGTGTGTGTGTGTGTGTGTGTGTGTGTGTGTGTGTGTGTGTGTGTGTGTGTGTGTGTTCCTTGTCAGGTACGATGGTTTCCCCGTGTTGAGTCTTGACCTGTTTGACCCCGTGGAGGGTCTGCGGACCCCCTCCTCCCGCCTCGCTGCCAGACACAGCTGCCCCACCAGCCCTGCCCCCATGTTTAGACGCACCAAGCAGGTCAGCACCGCAGTAGCTCACCGCTGTCACACGCTCGTTTGCTGATGTGTTTGTCTTAAGCACTCGAATCAGAGCAAAGCAAAAATCAAACTCACAGAAATTAAAACCTAAACCATCAACTGCTTCTTAAATTCAGGATCCAGCAAAACTGATATCCACATATTCAAAATATAGTTGAGGAAAACCAAGTTGTGTTCCTATTGCAGTAGTTTTAATAATAGAGTGATAGGAGATGTTGAGACGAGTAGATTTCTCTCGGTGACAGCGGCTCAAACGGCTTTGATACTGACAGTCACGCTCACACTTATCTGCGAAATCCCTACGTGTCCTTGACGCCTGAAATGAACGTTAAAAGCAAACTTTCCTTCTCCCCTCTTCACACCCGCAGGAGATCAAATTGTCCCAGAAGATTGCAAAGAAATACTCCTCCATTCCTCAGCTGTGGTCCAAGTGTCTGCTCCGTCACTGCTACGGCCTGTGGTTCATCTGTCTGCCGGCGTACGTAAAGGTGTGCCACTCCAAGGTGAGGGCCCTGCGTACGGCCTACGACGTCCTCAGGAAGATGCAGGCCAAGAAGCTGCAGCCCCCTGACGAGGTCAAGTCATGTTTTTATCACACTTTGCGAACATTTTGCACTTTCAGGTTGTTTTTTAATTAAATGTAAATTAAATGTACGAATCCAGGTGTGCTACCGGGTGCTGATGCAGCTCTGTGGACAGTATGGTCAGCCTGTCCTGGCAGTCAGGGTCCTCTTTGAGATGAAGAAGGCTGGAATCCACCCCAACGCCATCACATACGGCTACTACAACAAGGTACACGCCTCTGTGTGTAACATCAGAGCCCCCGTTCAGACCTGCTATAAAACATAATCCTGGGTTCAGCCATTGAAATGCTTCTTTCCCTGACTCATACCTTCCACTAAGCTCCCTGATAATCCATCTGGTAGTTTTTACGTAACCGTGCAGTCAAACAAACGAACAGGGGTGAAGACACAACATCCTTGGCTGAGATATTAAGAAAACTGAGATATCACGCAACTGTGAACGCTGACTGGTTAAAAACACAAATGACGTACGTGTTGATTTGAATACAGAACAGGGAAGTGAGATGTGGTCACAGGAGACACATTCAGGACGTATCTTAATGCCAGATGTGAACACAGGCTCACCCAAGAGATGTCCACTTGTGATTGGATCTCTCAGGACGGACGTCAGAACAGGCCAGAGACATCTGGTCATTTGGCGAATGAACGGCATCAGCCCTGAGTCTCTCTTCCAAACAGAGATCCTGCATTCACAGTCAGTGTGGGTAACAGATGCAACTGGCCAACAACCAGCCTCTGCAATAGCTGACACTTCTAAAATATATCAGCTGTGGGACTCCAGAGTGTCACAGTGCGCCGTCAGCCTGGGTGCGGTGTCCGTGATTTGGGTGCGCTACGGATATTCAGCTGATTCTGCTGCGAGTTTCACAAACACGTGAACGCACCCAGTACAATAAAGTCTGGAGAACTGTCGGTTGTACAAATCAAACTGTTCTCATGCTCACGTTAGAGGAAATATCCTAAACTCAACAGAAAGTAAAAGTATGGAAACGTAGGCGTCACTGGAGGAGTCAGATCCACATGTGATCAAATAAATAGATAAAAGCTTAATATGAATAAGTTAATACTATTATCGCGAGTTGCTTTGCTATTCTGAATTATTATAGTGACGGTATTGATTGCATTAATTAGCAGCATTGATTTGTGAAAAGCTTCGGAAGCTGTTTGATGGATTAAACATCAGACTGTTTCCAGACCTGGAGGCTTATCCACGATACTCACTAGTCTCATAAACAACTGCATCCGAGTTATTACATCACTGTGCTCGGCTGCTTCGTCGCTGTAATTCATTCCTCTCCTGTCGCGAGGCAGAGACACTTTATCTCGGTGATCGCTCTGCAGACGCTCGGCTTTCAGGTAAAGAGAAACATTGGTGACATTTGCAGTTTCCCCTCCCCAAGGTCGCGTGGCGTCATGTGATGATCACACTCGGCTGTCAGGATGAATCGAGACTGTGTTATCAGCTCAAACTGTCGCTGATCTGGCGACACAGGGAGAATAAAACCAAATAGGGTGACGAGGGAGCAGGCTTTCAGACGACAAGGCCCCGGTAAAGGTTACTCTGATGTGCTGTGACGCCTCGGGGGGGTTGTTATTTCATCTTTCAGGAGGAAGACTGAACACAAACGCTGAAAGAGTTGGAAAGAGATTTTCTCCGTGTTTGTTTACATACTTATCTGTTCAATTTGTGATTCAATCCAAGTTAAATTCAGATATCGGTTGGTTACAAATAAAATGAGACTGACCACTGAAGAAGAAACTAGAATTAAAAGAATTAAAAGAATTAAAAGTGATCTGCAGCTCAATAAAACAAACCTGAAACTAAGAGAACAGAAGGTTCCTCCTGACATTGTATAGGAGCAAAAACAAACAGCGATGTGCGAAATCCTTCGCCTTTTAAATATAACGAGGTCATCAGCTATTGTGTTTATTGCTTTTATTCTGGAAGGCACTTTCATTGTTTGTAGGAAAAGATGGTTGTAGGTTGACAAAAGTCCATCTCAGAGCTCTCACCTATTAAACGTAGAGTCTAACGAAGGCTCGTTAAGTGTCAGTGGGTCCGTGGCACAGACTCACCGTGTGTCGGTCACATTAACAGAATCACTGACAGCGGTTCCAGGATGTTCACCGGATCCTTGCAGCCTCCGCTCAGCGGCAGCCAGTGTAATAAACTCGGTGCTTTTCAGAGGATTACCGGTGAGCTTCTCTCAGGGGGCGTCTGAAGTGGATTTTAGGAGCAGACGGCGACTGTCGAACGTGACTTGGCCACCAACAGCTGCAGTGGCTGTTCTGTTCGTGGATCTGCACAGCGGTGAACGGGCTCTGATGAAAAATTCATTCAAGACGGTTTTATGAAACAGAGATCGGGTCAGTTTCAGTTCATTCACTTCAAAATGTCGTGTTAAGACTGTCGCAGCTGCAGTTTGTTCAGACACTTTGTCTTCAGTGATATTCTGTAGTTCTTAGATGAATATGTTAATATTCCAATGCCTGAAATGGAGAAATCACCCATATCTTTAATAATTTGAATTAAAAATGAACTGAATCTAACACGGCTACAAGAAAGTGAAGTTTCAAAGTAATTTGGCGGCAACATGTTTATGCCTCCACGCCAGCGAAAGTCTGTCGTATGAACCCAACTCCTCTGGAACGCCTTGAGGGAATTTCTCCAAATTACATAAAACATAAGTTGGACACGAGGATAAACTGATTAGATTCTGGTTGTCAAATATTGTTTGCATTGTGAACAACATATCTCAGGAACACCTCAAGAGAATCCTCTCAGATGTGGCGCAGATGTTCACCGAGACTCACGGATTAACGGATTCGATCTGGGCGGTCAAAGGTCAAAGGTCACGGCGTCCTCTCAGAACATGCGTTTGATCTGTCGAACACGATCTCAAGGCTGCTTCTTGGAATTTCTTCACCATTTGACCAGTTGTCACTTGGACTCAGAGATTGATTTAGATTTCAGGTGTCAAAGGTTAAAGGTCACGTTGATTTTTCAAATGAGTGTGGAAAATAAATGTATGTTGACCAAAACTGCACTGGTTGATGAGGGGAGGTACAGGGAGGTGATTCTAACTCCTTTACTGCGTCTTTCCTCCCGGTGTCCAGGCGGTGTTGGAGAGCACGTGGCCCTCCAGCACCAGAGGAGGCTACTTCCTGTGGATGAAGCTGAGAAATGTCGTTCTCGGCGTGGCCCAGTTCAAACAGGCTCTGCGACGCCAGGGCCCCGTCACCCAGAGCCCTCTGTCAGGTAACTGGGATTAGAGAACAACACTCTGCATGTCTGAGAGGAGGAAGGCTGCGGTTAGTTTACCCTCTGATTTCAGTCAAAGAAAAGAAACATTAAAAACATCCTCTGAGTCTTCTGCAACATGTACACAGATAGGAAGTTTGTAAACTATATGAGGGGAATAAAAAGAACCACACGCACATTTGGAAAGCAGCTGTTCATAGCCCACCCATTTGCAAACAGAGCTCTGCGTATGATAATAAAACGCTGACTCAGCAGTCGTTACTGGGTCGTTAAGAGGCAAGAAAACGTGTGAAAATACCCAAATTCACTCCTATAAACAGTAAAGTGTGTAAAGTCTCATAGCAACACTATGTAACTTGTTAAGTTGTTAGTTAGTTGTTAGTTAACAAGTTGTTATTACCCATGATCCTCTGCTTCCTGAACCTGAAGAGCTGCACCTGTAACAAATCCACCAAACTCTTGTTTAGAATTCTTCATATTTTCAAAGTTTCCTGCTGAATATTGGAGATAGACTCTGGTTTCTAATAAGTTCTGAGTCTTTTTAACTGATCTCAGTTCAGCTCCACTCTTCAACTGGAGCTGAATGTGACAGTTGAAGCTGTGACTCAGTCAGTTCCTCTCACAGGAGATGGAACCCACAGAACAGAGACGTTCCGGGAGCGAAGGAGGAAACTTTCTCCACGTTCACAGTCACTGAACCATCAAACAAAGTTTTAATGAAGCTGCTCGTTAAAAATGTTTCATAGTGTTGCTTTAAGACAGTAACTGTAAAACACAAGTATCTCAACATGTGTGATTTAACTCGCCTGCATGCCAGTGAACACCTGCACACCCGCTGCATGTTGATCCCCGTCCTGCTAATCCCAGTTTTTTATTTAAGATACTCGCTGGTGCCAGAGTTAAACGTTGTGTTCAACCCTCCTCGTCAGTCGTGATTTAGTTTGAAAGAGACACAGCTTCCTGTTTAACACACTCAGTTATATTGTCCACACACAACCAGGAGACACAAGCCACAGATGGATTTCATTTTACATTTGGTATTAGTTGGAATTAATTCTTAAATATTTACAATTTCACATTTTTCATATAATTTCTGTTATTATATTTACCATTAATTTATATACGTCCTTCTGTATTTTTACTTGTTTTGCAATACTTCGTACTTTCTGTTGTAAAGTGCTCTCAGTATAAACTTATTATTATTATTATTATTATCATCAGGGCATTTTTATGCTTTTTCAACAGTAATTTCTCATGTTATCATTCTGGTTCGGCCGGATTTTTATTTGGATCTGCACCAAATTGCACAAACACATAAATATCAGTCCCTGAAAGATTCCTGATTTTAATTTTCATCAAGATCCATAATTGTTTTCTCTGAGGAATCGAGGAAAATGTTCCAAAAAAATGCAACGTTAAGGAAAGTGAGAAGAAAATCTGGATCCAGACCAAAAGTGAACGGGTTCTTCTCTGACCATTTCACCAAGTCTCGTGAAAATCATTTGTTGCACAGACGAAATCATAACCTTCCCAGTGGAGGTAATTGAAGTCAGACACCTTTAAGACACAGTTTCCTCTTTGAGACACAGTTTCCTCTTTGAGACACAGTTTCCTCTTTGAGACACAGTTTCCTCTTTGAGACACAGTTTCCTCTTTGAGACAGTCCTCGTCTCGTACTCAGCATCACCTGAAGACATTTATTTAAATGTGTAACCAGAAGAGTTGAGGAGCAGTAGTCGAGCTCTGCTTCCTTTAACCCGCTGTTGTCTTTGGGCAGATGGCAGCGACCTGGACGCTGTGAGTCACGGCAGCCTGGAGAGCTCTGCCGACACTAACCCGGCCGAGCAGGGCCCCTACGCCACTGACTCCGTCAAAGTAGACCCCACTGACGATAGATCTAGCACAGGTACACTTCACATGGCTGCTGCTTGTCTCCGCCATTAAGAGGCAGCCATTTTGTTCTACTGTACATCTTTTTCCTTTCTCTCGATGACATCTTTTTTTTTGTTTTTATCCTCCTTCCTCATTTGTCCCACTCACCGACTTGGCCTCCTCCTCCTCCTCCTCCTCCTCCTCGTTTCCCTCGTGCACCTCCTTCCCTCCGCTGCCTGTTTTTCCACCTTCCTTTCGTTTCCCGTTGCTCATCCGTGTCTCTCCCTGGTTTTGCGGCTGTGGTTTCTGCTCTGCTCTGTCCCTAACCCTGCCCTTCACTCTGGCCCTGCCTGTGTTGCCCTTGCATGCAGTTGGCCGTGGGGGCGGCAGCGTGGGCGCCAGGGCCCCGGTGGCCCACTCCCACTGGGGGGGCTCTGAGCTCAGAGAAGCCACCCTCCACCCAGGTAAACCTCTCTGTCCGTCTCTCTCTCCGGTCGCATCTCTGTCTCATCTTCGCAGTGTTTTCTCGAGCCCTCTCATCGCCACTCTTTCCCTTTTTCTCTCTCTCTCTCTCTCTCTCTCTCTCTCCCTCTCTCTCTCTCTCTCTCTCTCTCTCTCTCTCCTCCTCTGTCTGTCTTCCACCGCGTCATCTCTCCACCCGGCACATCACAGTCGGGTGCTCCTCTGCTGCTCGTCTCTCTTTTGGTTTCTCTCTCGCTCTCCCCTCGCGATTCACCACAGAGAGATTTGTCATTGTCAATTATGGCGAGTAATTACCCAGAGGCACATTCTTTCTGATTACGGAAATAATTTTAATCACAGAGTCGTGGTGTGCACAGAGAGTGAGAGAGAACCTCGGCTCACGGCACAGCAGGGGGGGAAGGACCCGGATGTGCCGTTCATCGATTATCAGAGTCCTAGAATGAGTTTCGTCCCTTGGCATCAGATGTGAGTCGCTCCATACTGTGCTGCAGCCGTGCCACGCCGCCCTCATGCTTTATTTAGCATCGATGGCCAAGGAGGCTCATGGGAAAGATGAAAGAGGAGAACAAATCGTCAGACAGCTGGTTGCCTGCAGGTCCAGGGACGTTTAAGAGACAGGTGGAAGAGTCAGGCCCGAGTGACGGCAGGTTTCTTTTTCTCCCTGAAGTCAGGTCTCAGCAGTGAAGTTCCTCAGCAGCTGTGAACGTGCGGGTTGTTTCCGTACAGTAACCGTAGAGCTGCATGGCCTTGGGACGAGTCTTTTATTCAGCACAGCTTTAGCTGCCTCTTCTCTCCCACAACAGAGCAGATGAAAGGGAAGAAGTGCCTCTCTGGCTTTTCCTCTTAACGTCTCGTTTTAACGTCTCCTTACGGCAACAAAAGATTCACAATTTCTTTTATAGCAAAAGCTTTTTCTGGGTTTTGTTCTGTAGACACTGAAAGTACAGGACGTCTGGCACATGCAGTGGTGCTGGTGTGCAGCCGTGTTTAAGGAAGAGGTGCCGTTTTGAGAGGCTAGAACTTGAATCCTTCCTCTTTATCATTCACTGTGGTTTATATTTATGTTTAAAATCAGTGCCTATGTTCTCCCCTTTCTCCGGTTTAATCTCCTTCTTCCTCTGTTTCTCTTGTTCCGCAGGAGATCAGTCAGATCTGGGTTATAACTCGCTGTCCAAGGAGGAGGTTCGGAGAGGAGACCCCAGCTCCCAGGACGCTGCCCCTGACAAGGAGGAAAAGAAGGAGAGCGACTGCAGCTCCTGTCAGTAGTTCAGATATCACCTGATCTTTATGTCGACTGTACCCTCTCAATGTAAAACGATAACTTGGCAGATTTCTAGCCGCACGGGATTTCCCCTTCCTCCGCCTTGATCCTCCCGTCTCCTCCAGAGGCGATTCATCTCTCTCTCGGTTTCTCATGCACATCAAAGCATTTCCGGTTTTTCCGTCCGAGGATTATTTAAAAGAACGATATCGTGTTCAAAGCTGTGCCCGTCGTCAAAAAGGACGATTTTGAAATTGTAATTTTTGTGTTTGTAGTATCTGAGACGGAGAGCGCCAAAGGAAGCAAAGACTGCCTCCCTCAGCTGGACGTGGAGGTCCACTCCTCCTTCAGGCCGCGGGGCATCGTCCGCAGCAGCTGTGCATTTGACGACTCGTCCTGTAAACCCAAGAGCTCCGTGAGCACAGGTACACAAGGGGATATGAGTTAATGGCTCCTCCAATGGGGGAGGAGACGCTGGTACAGGTTGGACAAGGGTCCTTGAAAAGTCTTAAGATATTTAACATATAAAAGGCCTTAAAAAGTATTAAATTCAGATTGGATGGGTCTTATTTATTTTAGGCACATTGCCATCAGAGGTCACTGAGATTTTCCTATGAAAAGTTCTTATGAAGCAAACTGTGAATTCATAACAAATGTGTTTACTTGAAACAAGTATATTTTCGCTTTTTGAGAGTGTTATGGCCACTTGAAGAGGAAAACATCTGGGATTTTGGGGAATAAAGTGAAATATTACAAGTAAATTCATGGGAATAAAGTCGTAAAGTTATGAGAATAACCGATAGAGAGATAGTGGTGAGATACCGGCCACACAGAAAAATGTTAAATGTACGATTTACTACTTCAAACTTTATGATACAAGCGCCATCTATTTAAACTTTTAGGAAAGTGTAATTTATTGTTCTTCTCCGCGTCCTTAAACTGATTGACGCATGAAATTTCAGGTCAGAACTCTCAGCGTGGTCCGATTATGTCATTTAACAAAAGATGTCTCTAACACGCTCCCTCCCTCTCAGGACACGTCGCAGGTCTCCTCTTCACCTCCTCCCTGGATGAGATCTGCGAGGTCCAGACCAACAGTCTGCTCAGGAGACACAGGAGCGCTCTGGAAGAGGTGGTGGGCAGCGCCAGCAGCGGCTCGGCCCTCGAGTGGCAGGGGGTCAGGGGTCGCCGTCTGAGTGGAGACACGGTGGGCAGCAGCGGCAGCGGCACCACCGTCCTCGGCCTGGGGATGAGCCAAGGTGAAACAGACCCAGATAAGATCGCAGGTCACCTGGGCGCCGACGCCAGAATTCTCTCCGCTGCCAACTTCAGTAAGAGCAAGAGGCCCCGTTCGCTGGCTTTCGGCGGATCAGAGGGCGATGCTGCTAAGACGAGCGCCGCCAGACGTCTGGATCACAGGGAGGAGGAAGAGGAGATGGAGGGACAGGACTCCAGTGATGAGGACAGAAGTAACACAGAGGCCATCTTTGATCTGGAGGATCTGGATTTAGACAAGCCTGCGACCGGGCCTGGCGTCAACGCTCATCAAGGCCACAAACACAAGAAACTCGTGGAACGCAGCGCCAGCTACGGTGCCATGAGCCCCGGGGCGTCCAGAGGAGCTGTGAAACGCACAGGCATCGAGATGGGCTACGACCCTCTGTCGCTGCTGGCTGCAGAGTCACAGACCGAGCAGCAGGGTGAGGATCGGTACCCAGAAGGTGACGAGGGGAGCACGCCGAGCGCCGGCAGGCACCTGGCCAGGGAGATAGAGCTCTACATGAACCACATGGGCAGCCCGCTGACCAGCCGCACGCCCAGTCTGGACCTGCAGGACCCAGCCAGCCCCCTCCTCCTCCATCCCTCTTCCATCTGCGGCCCCCGCAGAGCCAGCCTGCCCCACAGCTCCTCCCTCAGGACCGCTGGAGTACCGCGCTCCTGCACGTACCACCCGCCCTCGCCCTCCCATCCCATCTCACGCCAACGTCTGTGGTCGTCGCCCCCGCGTCGCAGCTCGAGCACCACCCCCAGCCCCAGCCCTCGACCCAGCCCCTACAGAGAGCGGGCGGACAGGATGAGCCTGGCGTCGCCTTCACCGTCCTCCTCGTCCTTCGCTCTGGACACTCTGCTCACACCAACGCTGGATGTCTTCAAAACCAGTGTGGTCTCTGCTGGGAAGGGGGTGGCAGAGAAGGCGAGCCGCTGGTACTCTCGTCTGGCCACGTACACCACACCCACCAAGGTACCGAGTCTTCACCGTCAGCTTCAGCTTCAGATTGTGGAGATAAACGTTGTTTTCAGACCTTATTTGTGTCGAATTTGACTTTTGACCGATAATCTCCTGGACACTTTCAATCACAACAAAAAACTCCACAAACTCGCTGAAATCTAATTGTTGTGTGAGTTTGAGATGAATATATAGATATATATATAGATATATATAGATAGTGACCTAATTTTAAACCTATATCACATATTTTAATCTATAAACATTCAGCAATGCGAAGCAAACTTTGTAGTAAATAAGATAAAACCTGTATAAACACTGGTGTGATTTTACTTTTGCACTGTTGCAAATACACGTCAGTGCTTTTACAATATTAAGCTCATATAAGAAGTAGTGGAAGACTTCAGTTGGAGTGCTGCTGCCATCTTGTGGCTGTGTTGATGTAATTCATGTGGAAGATAAGATAAAAATATTCCTTTATTTGTGGGGAAATTTGCAATATTACAGCAATAACTTAAAAATCTGAGAAATCAGCCAATTTCTCTCTGTTAAAGAAAATTTTATAAATTCCTGGATCCACCCCCTTTTTTTAAAAATAAATTTTAAATGTTCTTTGGTGCAGGTAATAAATGTTTACTACATTTACACAGTTTTATGAAATCGTATGATCACTGACATGTTCATCAGGTTTGCTCTAGTGAATCATTTGAATGAAAGTCAAAGGTAAAATGCATTTTAGTTGAGATAATCTGTAAAAACAATCTTATTTGATCCTTTTAGGATATAAAGAATTTAATTTGTAGTAGCTGTTGCTGTGAGTATCATAGTTTTATGAATATATACATCATACGACATTGACCTGCCGCCTCTCCTCCATCGCTCCAGGACGGTCACGGTGACCGTCTGAGTGTCGGGGATCCAGACGGCTCGTCCCTGCTGGACGAGGAGGACGGGGGGGGGTCGGAGAGCTCAGTGGTTTCTCCACAGAGGAACGGCCCCCGACGCAGCCGACTGGACAGCCCCTCTGCGGGCTGCAGCCAAATGAGACCCACGTCTCTGCTGCCCGGTGAGGAAGTTCTTCTTATTCCTTATCATTAGTTTCTAACGTGATCAAATTCCAAGCAAACGGTTTCTTTCTTTGACACATTTTTCAAACAAAGTGATTCAGCTGAAATAAGTTCTTGTCCCATCTACATTTTATTTGCCAAATATTTGAAACATTAAACATCGACGGTAAGAAAAAAGAAATTATATCTGTATGATTTAATTTCTACTTTTATTCTGAATTCAATTTGCAGCTCTGTCTTGTTTTCTTTAGCAGTTGCTGGTTTAAGTATTTGAATGTTGTGACTGTCACTTAAATATCCACTTCTTTAAAGTCACAGTTTCCTGACAAACCATCTGATAAAACATAGAAAATGTTTCAAATAAATATAAAAAAGTCCTTTGAGTAAATAAATGTCTCATTATTCTGATCATTCTTCTCTTCGTCCTCCCGCAGGATGCGTCCTCTCGCCCCCCGGCTTCTCTCTGCCGGACAAGTCGGACGCCGGCTCCTCCCACTACACCAGCAACACCAGCATCTTCAACAACTACGCCATGGAGGTAAATCACACTGAGAAGTGGAATTCAGCGACTGGGACGTCGCAGGAGACAGATGTTAAAACACTGTGTTAAATGAAGTGATCACTGATTAATCCACAGCCTGGAACCAACAAACGATGAATGAACTGAGCTCTGCCTCTGTCTGTGTGCGTCTCTGCTTCCAGCTGCTGATCTCCAGCTGTTCTCGCTGTAAGACGTGCGACTGTCTGGTGTACGACGAGGAGATCATGGCCGGCTGGACGGCGGACGACTCCAACCTGAACACCACCTGCCCCTTCTGCGGAAACCCCTTCCTGCCTTTTCTCAACGTGGAGATCAGGGACATGAGGGGACCCGGCAGGTATCTTACTGTTACTTTAAAATATCCACTTTCTTGACATGGTTTTAAAACAAAAGAAAAATCAGCTGGTAGAGGGGGGACGCCTCACACATGGAGGCTTGAGCCCTCTGAAGCGGCCGCAGGTTCGATTCCGACCCAACCCTTTGCTGCCTGTCTTCCTCGGTCCCCATTTCACATTTCCACTGCCCCAAAAAATATCTTTTAAAAGAGAAGGAAACACAAGATATTTTTAAAACGTCAGAATAGATATTTTACACCAGCACCGTTCTGATTTGACTCCCCAGACTTTTCCTGAAGGGCAGTCCGTCAGTGGACGAGGCAATGACGTCATCGTACTCCGCCTCAACGGGTTTCGACACGGGGACGTCCACCTTGTCCACACCCTGTCCCGCAACAGCTGTCTCCCCTCTGTCCCCCGTGGTAGCTGTCCAGGAGTCCTCGGGAGATGGAAGGTACTCACCGTCATTCACTGGGATTCAGTGATCACCTGTAGCTCAATCGGAGGAAGTATCAAATACTTCAAATACAAATACGAATACTATGATGCATGTGTGACACATGAAGTGCAAACAGATGTGAAGGAGCATCTCTACATCCAGTTATGTTGAATTGTGGGAGTAGATCTGTGGCTGATTCATATTGAGGTTTTAAAACAGGACCAGCGTACGTGCAGATTCATAACTTCTTTCTCCTTGTGATTTGTTGTGTGCGTTGGTTTCACACACTGACCTGTCCTCGCTGTGTCCTCCCAGGACCAGAGCAACCAGGGCTCAAGGTATCAACATCCCCTCAGGATGCCGGCAGGGGATGGCGTCCCCTGGAGCGCCCATGGCCCGTAGCGTCAGCACCTTTAATCCTCTGGAGGAAGCATCCCGACCCAGCCGCTGCGTGCCGACGTCGGGCAGCCTGCCCAGCCGTCTGAATGAAGCATCGGTACGTGTCCACGTGAATCACAAACCACTTCACTCTACTTCCTCTTCTAGTCCTCCACAATCTGCCACTCCCAGCACTCGTTAAGAAATCCTTCTCTCAGGATCCACTGAACATGGAGTGGCGCCTCCACAACCCGGAGCCCGTGACCGTTCCCTACCTGAGCCCGCTGGTGCTGTGGAAGGAGCTGGAGAGTCTGCTGGAGAACGAGGGCGACCCGGTGATCACCGAGGCCGACATGGTGGACCATCATCCCATCATCTACTGGAACCTGGTGTGGTACTTCAGACGACTGGACCTGCCCAGCAACCTGCCCGGACTCATCCTCACGTCCGAGCACTGCAACAGAGACTCTCAGGTCAGACGCACAAACAGACACACACACACAAGTAGCAAACGATGATATTTGACTTCACAGTGTTGTGTGTTTGCTGCTCTCTGGTGGTCTAGTCTCTTAAATCTGGATTTCCCAACTGTTTCCACTTGTGTTTATCGAAAAGTTTAAACAGTTTAAACACAGTCTTGAAGTGCAAATTATATCTATATATCTGATTTTACCCTGATTTACATGTGAAGGGTTTTGAGGGACACAACAAACACAACTGTCTGTCTCACAGTCTCTGTCTGTGTCTGTTGTCAGGTCCCTCGTCACTGGATGTCCGAGGACAGTAAACACGTGTTGATCCAGATCCTGTGGGACAACCTGAAGCTGCACCAGGATCCCATCCAGCCCCTCTACATCGTCTGGAACACCTTCAGTGAGTCTCCGTCAGAGCAGAGCAGTTACAAGTTCATCCGGTGATTTATACTTTGATCTACCCGTGAGAATAACTTGACGGCAGCTGGATTCGTGATGAGTGAACGAGCCGACTGCTGCTCCGCCTGTAGCGGCCGCTGGTTTGAGGAGGAGGAGGAGGAGGAGGAGGCGTGGAGGGAGCCAGCTCCTCCTGGGAGTCGGCTAATCCTCTAACAGGCTGTGTCTGCTCTCTGTGTCTTCCAGGGCTTAATTGTACTCTGTTGTTAGAGAGTGAGTGTTCACCTGCACACACACACACACAGCTGAGTCCTGGTGTCTGTCCTGTGTGAGGCCGGCTGTCTCCCTCTGTGCCCTGTGTGTGTGTGTGTGTTCTCTGCCTGATGCTTTGCAGTGTTGTTTGGGAAAGTCTCTTTTTCTGATGATGTTGACTCAGGGGTTGTTGTTGTTGTTGTTGTTGTGGATCAAATACAGTCCTGAGCTGTATTTGAATGTTGGTTTGCATCCCTGGTGAATGTCCACTTTGTCCTTCCACTTGTTAACGTGGACATTTAAACTGTTTGAGTGGTGCAGCGGCATCAGGTCACCGTCTCACACAGGTGAGAATCCACGTGTTCTCGTTTTCCTACTTTGATTTGAGCAGAAAATCTAAAGTATAACAAAAATAACCAGTATCAGATTAATAAACAAATAACAAAATCATTTTTTTCACTTTCCGATTGTGCTGTAACAAACTATTCTCACATTCAGTTATTATTGTAGCATCAGAACTGCATGTGATGTGTTCAGATGTCTGGTTCGGTTCAACCAAAAGTCCAAATACACAAAAGTACTTATAGCTACAGACGCGTGTCCAATATATAAGATTAATAAAACTAGTATTACAGATACGCCGCCCCAGGTGCTTTAGGGTGAAGGGAAAACCTCAGATAGAAAATCAAACCCCCCTCATTTTGTTTCTCTGTGGTTCTGTCTTGTCTGTAGAAACTAATGAATGATACTGACCTCTGTGTGTGTGTGTGTGTGTGTTTTGGTAGATGTCGGCTACCCTCTGTCCCGGCCGGTCCCGGAGGAGGAGAAGCCGTTCAGCGAGGAGCTGCTGCAGAGCGTGGTGAAGAGCATCCAGAGGAACGACATCAGCCGGCCGATGGCTCAGCTGCTGCAGCTGCTGGCTCAGACGCTCGGGGCCAAGAGGCAAAGGTCGGCACTGACCGAGTGTGTGTTAGTCATCGCGTCTGAAAGCGCGTGTAGAGGTCGTTTCATGTGTAAACAAACACGTAAACTGTCCCATCGTGCAGAGCAGGAGGGAATCAAACCCTCACGTGTTTACAGGAAAACATTCGATTCGCTTACAGAACGATAAATAACAACAAAAAGAGATTTTACCAGGTTACTTTAAAGTGTCAGAAACTGAGAATCAAGTCTAAAAGCTGCTGTGATGACTCGTTTCTTTACTTGTGCTCTTTTCTTCGTCAGGAGTTTGTACAGAGACGTCCTCTTCCTCTCCCTCGTGGCTCTGGGCAAAGACAACATCGACATCGGCAAGTTCCACTCACATTCAACCTTGTGCCAGTGATTCATTATTAAATTACTTTTTTTCATCTGGTTTGTCGAGATTTGGGATAAATAAAAGTATAAATATACATTTAAGGTGCTCGTCTAATGAAGAATGAACTTGGGGGCAGCAGAAACCAGCTGTGAACAATATGTTGACGCATTAGGTTGACGTTGGAATCCCATGAGCAAATTGTTATCCTAATTGATACAGATGTGTTTCTGGTGACCCGGCTGTCGTAAGTCCGACATGACCAGTTGCAGCTGGAACAAAAATCTAAACAGTGAAGCTGAAAGAGCCTCGAATGCTCCACGGATCAAAATCTCGATCCCCGCGGGTTTGAAGGAAGGAAGAATTTGTAAAAACGGTATTAATGCCGTTCTCTTCTCCCCTCAGACGCCTTCGATCGTGAGTACAAGTTGGCGTACGACCGCCTCGTGCCGAGCTTGGTGAAGCTGACCCACAACTGTGACCGTCCTCCCAGCACGGGGGTCATGGAGTGTCGCCGGACGTTCGGCGAGCCCTACCTGTGAACCCCCCCCCCCGTCCGTCCGTCCGTCACACGCCCGGACGAACTCTCATCGTCGAACGCTTCAAGACGAGCTCAGGAAACCTGTTGGAAGACTGTGAATGTGCACTCAGAGATCAAAACGGTACAGTGGACTGTGGTCAGCGTGATGTAGCCTGAAACGCAACGAGAATCACTTTTACAGACGACGTCTCGACTCCGTGACGAAGGGAAACCAATGCACAGCGTTCGTGAACATCCATCGTTCACCTGGTTTCTCTGGGAAATCCTGTGAAAACGATATATATACAAACGGCAGCAGAGGATTTTGTTTTTTAAATGCAGCATTTATATTGTATAGTCACAGTATATGAAGACAGTTAGCAATATTTTAATTTGAAGTCTATTTATACAGAGTCAGCTTTATTTATTCTAGCGTTTTATCGTGTCCTGTAGTCGCCGCACGTCGTTTTCTCCGCCGCTCGTTTCCAACAACACGCGGAGAAGATGCCGACGTACGAATTCATGTCTGTTGTAAATAATTAACCACGTTTCCGAAGGGGCATAAAAACAAACATTTAAATTGGAGCTGCAGTAATAACGAATGAGACGTTCTGATACTTGATTCATCGTCATTATTCGTTGAGCTCATTCTTGTCAGATAATATTTCCGTCACGAGTTGAATCGAGACCGAACCTTCGGCTGCAGCTCTGATGTAAACGTGTTCAGCACCTTTTCAAGCTGCCTTGTTTCATGTCCCGCTGCTTTAACTGTCATTTCATTTCAATGTAAAGTTCCACGTCGGTGTCGTTTCGGTTTGTTTACACTTCAGTGACTTTTTAAAGTTTCCTCACGTTTCGTTAACCAATCAAACGTCAGTGTTAGGGTTCCTGTGGGGAAGCTGCGGACTGGAGGCCGGTGTGTGATCATGTGATGCAGTTTGCTCCTCTCACCAAGAACATGGCCGACGTTTCTACAACCAAATCCCGAAGAGACAAATAAAAACCGGAGCTGTCGTCGTGAGTCACTTAAACCGTAGAAATCACCTAAACCTCTGCTGCGCGCCCCCGGGCCTCGACCACGAAGCCAGTTCAACCCCGGATATCGTGAACCCGGCTTCACTCAACCCGACACGGGCCGTCCTGAGAACCTGATCTACGAAGCCGGTTAACTTTATATACTGTGATGAACTCTCCCTCTTTTTGTCAGACGCGGTTTTAAAACCACAAGAAAAGCCTGGAACACAAGAACGATTCATCTCACTGTCAAAATGTCTGTCACAGGTTCTGTTTCTCACTTTACTGTAGCTGCAACTCGGGATCCTGTAGATCATCTCTCTGGTTTTTATCTCTTATCTTAAACTTAAACCGGCTCTTATTAGCGCTTTAAATCCAGAATTTATTAAATCCACGACCTTTCATGGAAACTGGTTTGCGTAGTTTCCCAGTAAACCTGACGACACAACGTCCTCGGCTTCCGTAATAATAAAGAATTCAGCTCAGATCCTTTCTTTTTATTTCTAAAAAAAAAAAAATCGAAAAACTTTAACTGTGTATTTTCTCTTTAAGTCAAACTAATATTAATGTTTAAACAGATTCTGGATCAACTGGATTGTGTCACCGGGACATGACGTGTTGTCTTCATGCGTGTGTTGATCAAACATGACGACGCACTGACACGCTGGTTGCAGGAGGACGTCCAGGGTCAAACCTCAAGGGCGTCTCATGAATGTCAAACCGTGTGAGTGTGTGTGTGTGTGTGTCTGTGTGTGTGTGAGTGTGAGTGTGTGTGTGTTTTATCTGTGGCAGAGGAAACCAAAACAGGGAAAGTCTGGAATCTGCACTTTGACCCTTGACAGTGAACTTTCAGCCTTAAACGCTGGAGTCCAGGAGGAAGCTCGTGGACGGCAGCGGCTCGGGGAAGCTGTCGTCCGTCTGTGGATCTTTGATGTTTGTGTTAGAGAAGAAATAAAAAAAAGTTGTACAAATGACTGATTTTTGCAGAATCTGGGGCCGTGTACATTTTAACGGGCCCTTTGTAGAAATCACGTTTTTCTAACAGTTAGTTCAGACGCGGTTCTGAACTGAGACACCGGATCTACGGGACGGATGGACTGTCAATAAAATCATGTACGAGCTCAACCACGGCTTCTTCTTTCTTCATTTTTTGTTTTTTGACAAAGATAGACCTGTGACTAACATGAGGTTTTGGCCACAGGTGGCGTTATAGAGCAGTTTTGTTTGTGTGATTCCAATGAAAAACACTTGTTGATGTTGGAAACGTAGAAACACTGTAAATCATCAAATCTTGATGTAAACAGACCCATTTATGATTGATTTGTGATTTAAAATGTTGTCGGCCATTCAAGTTACAAATACAAAAATCACTGCGTTTAATCTTATGTACTTATGAAGTGTTTATCTCAGACAAACTTCATTATTTTAAATCTGAGAATTACATTTTTCATCCCTGCAGCTTTTTGCTTTGTTTCCCAGCAGAACACGTCTCCAGTTCACTGTAGGAAAAATAATTTATTGCAGCATGAAACTTTACTTTTAAATATCGACAGTTTTCTCATCAGTGACAAACATCTGCATCAATTCAACACTGAACAAGATGTGAACAGCCGACACACGTTTACTGACACACAGACGATCACTGGATCACTGCAGGCGACTCAGTGAGATACTGTTTCACGCAAAAACAAACATGAACACGCACAAGTTTGATGTTTGAACACAACGACAGAGTCTCTGGGATACAGTTCAGAAAATGATGAACACGCAAAACAGAAAGTTGCATCCACTGATGTTTGAATCGCTGCACAGTGTATCATGTATTTAATAACAAATCTATTTAAGTGCTCACAACGTTGAAGGAAAAATCCGCCTCGAATCAGGGGCGATGAACTGAATCCTGCACGTGGGACGATTCTCTTTTATCGTTTGGTGAATTTATATTTTCACCGTGAACGACTGAGCAGTCGCAGAGGATGTGAGGTCACGTCCAGATGTTTCCAGCAGCAGCTGCGGAGTCAGAAAACACGTTGGTCCAAATCTAAAAGTGGGGCCAAGCAAAAGTTAAAGAACAAGAGTCCAAAGCTGAAGTCGGGACATTTTTCTGAAATTTTCCCGGACGTGACAGTTGCTCTGGACGTTTTCTGGAACTTTTCCTTCCGGCCCCCTGGGAAAACGTCCGATTAAATGTGTGGACATATTGAGTGACACTGTGTTTTCTTATCAGGACTCTTAACTAAACTCACAGTTCAGACTTCAAGACATTCTCTTGCTTACTAGTCCAAAGTTGAAAGGTGAGATGTTGTTGACCTGAAGCTGCTTTCAGACGTGCACTGAACTCTGGACATTTTACCGAGGGGCTGCAAACGCAGATGTCCGAGTCAGATTCCATTTTCCGGACTCTTTTCCTGCAGCGTCCCAAGTGAAACATCTGGAAAATGTCAGAGTGAGAAGAAAACAGCAGGAAAACGTCCCCAACCAGCGAGTGGACGTGTTGATGAGGTTTCTAACACGTGACGGACGTGAAACTGGAAGAAGACAAACATCTCAGGATGAAGAAGAGGAGCCTGATCTCTCCGCAGCAGAATTTATACGTCTCGTCTACACGTCAGAGCTCGAACACACAAAGTGACTCAGGACAAAGCAGCTGGAGGTGAATCTCAGCTGGAGGAGGATTTTTCCTTTAACGTTGCTCGTGTCTCTACTGTGTCTCTACTGTGTCTCTACTGTGCTGGGGCCTTTGAGGCCAGGTCTGGTTGAATCTAACTCGTCCTACGTACAGTACTGATTCCGTCTGGCTGAGGTTTTCCCCGGCGGCTCAGATTGAAACCGGGCAGACGAGGACCCGGTCCTCCAGCAGGACGCTGAGGACCAGGAACACGAAGTACAGCGCGAACATGGTGAGGCCCAGCGTGCGGCTCATCTTCCAGCGACAGGCGGCGATGGAGATGATGACGAAGAGGAGCATGAGGAAGAGCAGCACGATGGCGCAGAACAAGCCGTTGGAGCTCACGGCTATGGGCTGGCCGTCGTGGAACAGCGTGAACATGAGCCACGGGACGGGCAGACTGAAACCAGAGAGGACGGTTCAGGGACACAAGTAACTTTTCAGATTCTTTTTTATGGATCCTGAATTGAATTGATTGTTTTCCTCACGAGGGAAACAAAGACAGAGGCTTGAGAAGTTGTGTTTATTTGCGGTCACTCACCCGACGGTGATGTCGAAGATGTTGCTGCCCACGGAGCTGGACACGGCCATGTCCCCCAGACCTTTACGGGCCACGATGACGCTGGTGATCAGGTCGGGGATGGACGTCCCGGCTGCCAGGATGGTCAGGCCCATTATCTCCTCCGAGATGCCCACGGTCTCGCCCACCTGGGACGGAAGAAGAAGACGGACACGAGGACACGTGATGAACATGTGTAGAACAAGTGGGGTCGTCCTTTAAATGATTCCAGTTCACACCTTCATCAGAGTTTGAGCTTTTGTGAAAAATTAACTCTGACCTTTCGAGTCAACGTGTCCACGTCGTGACATTTAATTTAATATGAAAAGTCACGAGCCGTCGAGGTGAAGTTACACGAACAAACGAGAGTGAATTCAAATGTCTGTAACCGTGGCAACCGACCTGATGAGCCCACCACACCATCAGATAGGAGAAGACGCCGATCCACAGGATACAGCCGATGAACGTTATGACGAAATATCTCCTGGACGCCTGCAAACAGAAAGATCGCGTCAGAACACGGCTCGTACAGACGCAAACTCCGCGATCGCCCCCTGGTGGCTGGTCGCGGTGCAGCTGCTGTTTTGCCCGATACAGCGAAGGAGGATGTATTTGTCGTGCTCACCAGGTTGCGGACGTCGGGCAGCGTGAGCCACAGCGGGAACACGATGGGCAGCAGGAACAGGTAGGTGGCCTGTTTGCCTCTGGTTTCAGGCCACGCTAAAGACAGAGGCTCGTTCTCCTCCTCCTCCTCTTCCTCCTCCTCCTCCTCCTCCTTTCTGCCGCCCTCGTCTTCACTCTCAGCCGAGTCGCCGCTGTCCTCGTCCCCGCTGTCGTCCCCAGCGCTGCCGTCCGAGCCGTCCGAGCCCCCCGCTGAGGCTGCCGCCGCCTGACGGAGGAGAAACACACGGTTTGTGGTTCTGAGTTGTGTGTTGAGTTGTGTAACTGTGTCAGTCTGTGTAATTAGATCTGTAAATGGGTTGTTTTACATTTTCCAGAATCTTTTCTTTACCCTTAGCAGAGGTTTGGCAAGTGAGGCGGCCATTTTACATCATTTTTCTCAAGTGTTTTATTCAAACTCAGGAACAAATCACACGTCAGCCATTAATCTACCGTTAATCTACGGAAGCATGTCAAAGAGTTCATTTGTCTGCTCCCTTCATCTCTATCCGACATTTTCTTATGTGTAAATACCATCACTTCCATTATGTTACAAACTGTTTCTTCTAATCAACGTCGTTCATCTGTTGCCCTTCCTTCCGTCCCGGGAGAGGAATCCTCACACGTGACTCTGAGGTTTCTACGTTTTCTGTTTACAGGGTTTTGTGGTAGTTTTGCTCTTAAGCGTGAAGAACAGAGGATGTCGCACCTCGATAAGATCTATGAGATGTGATTTGTGAATATTATAATATATAAATAACATTTGATTGATCACTGGCTCCATAAATCCGCTGCAGCGAATCAACTTAAAGCAGGAACGTCTTCAGATCAAGATCCTTTTGTGAGCTTCGACACAAAATTTGTGTTTGTGAATCTCTTGTTATTTTGCTGGTTGGAGGCCGAACAGTTCAGAAACATCTGATCTGGTCCAAGCTGCGTTTGTTCTCTTTTATTACTGGAAGTTGTGCGTTTTAAGAAAGTGAAATAAAGCTTGTGTATTACATCTTTAAGGGTACGGTGGCCCGGGGAGCTCAAAGCACCACAACACAACCAAACACACAACACGTTGACTGCAGAGTGTTTTTGTTTGTACCTTGGACTCGTCCGGTTGGTCGCTCGGCTTCTCTTCTGCCTTTGGAGGCTGTGAGGTCGACGGCTCGGCTGCAGCGCCCCCTGGTGGATCAGCAGCGGCGGTGGCCTGTTCAGACTTTGGCTTGTGATCATCATCTGAAGAAAGAGAAACACACAGAACAAGATATTTAGATTGAACAACAGATTTAACTCCGAGGAACCAGATCGTCTCTTTGACACTTTTTAAAATCCTCCGAGGTCTCAGCCTCGTTTTCCTTTTTCAAACGGAACTGATGTTTATTTTTTTTGTTTTAATGATGAGACGATGAAATTATTCTGCTGTGTGAGCTCGTATGGAGCATCAGTGGGAGTGATTGGAGTGTTTGAACACACACACACACACACACACACACACACACACACACACACACACACACACACACACACACACACACACACACACAGTCCCATCTGCATGTTAAACCTCAGGCTGATTGAAAGGCCTCTCCAGTTCCTCTGCAGCCACTTCGCTCCTCATCAGTCGTCACAGTGACACACACACACACACACACACACACAGACACACACACACACACACACACACACACACACACACTGAGAGGCTCCTCTGATTGTGAAGAACCACGTCCTTCAACCCACGGAACGTCTCCGTCAATCAGGCAGACGACCGGACGTCTCCACATAAAAATATCTTTCATCACAATGATCGACAACATGGACGTCAGTGTGAAGCCTGTTGGTTCACACCCACATTCACTGAAGGGATTTGAACAAACAACACAACTGCAAGCAGATAAATATCATGTTAAATAAACCGACTTTCAGAGGTTGAAAAGGTTTATTTAACATGATATTTATCTGCTTGCATCAAAAATCTCTGCAAACATAATTTTGCATTTGAATTTTCCTTCTTCAAAACCTGCAGCTGTTTCTCTCGGAGACATTTTCACTCTCACTCACCGTCTGAGCAGCGTCGCTGTGATTCTCCTGCGTCGCTCACAGGTTTGACTTTGTTCTTTGCTGCAGTTAAGAGAAGGACGACTCACACCGATCACACGTGTGTATGACCCACACACACACACACACACACACTGGCACCACCAAACGAGATGCGAACACACAAACATGCAAAAGTCCAACACAGACAAACAACCACCGAAAATAAACAACAAAACGAAACATCCGCCCTAAATCAGTCAAAGTCAAACTGAACTGAAACCAACACGTCAACAACACGTCTCACCAACAACAACATGTCTCACCAACACGTCTCACAACAACACGTCTCACCAACAACAACACGTCTCACCAACAACACGTCTCACCAACAACGCCACCAACAACAACATGTCTCACCAACACGTCTCACCAACAACAACACGTCTCACCAACTCAACACGTCTCACCAACACGCTCACCAACAACAACACGTCTCACCAACAAAGTCTCACCAACACATCTCACCAACACGTCTCACCTGTCCTCTGCACTGAGCCGTCCCCTCTGACATCACCGTTAAAGGACGTCTCTGAGTGAGACACATCAGAGCAAACACCTTTGGTCTCCTCTAGTTATACATATATGTATATTATATATACACAAAAACACACCATCACAACCACACACGACAGGAAACGACATCAAGACGACTTCCTGCTGCCGCTCTTACCTCGTCTGGCTTTCCTTGGCCCCGGGGTTTTAACGGCCCCTCCGAGGGCCCCTGCCTCTAGGATGAAAGCCAGCAGCAACAGTTTTATCTCCTGGATCATCTGAGTTCAATTTCAGTTTTGTGTTATTGCCTCATTTTGTGTTTGCTGCCACCAGTTTACAGTCGCGGTAAAATCGCAGGGGTTTGGTTTGATACAACGACCGACAGAGGAAATCAAACTCGATCCAGAGGCATTTTACTGGAGGAAATTAAAAATGAACGGCGTTTTCAGACACATTAGAAAATACCCGTTGGTCTGACGATGTCGCGTTAGGAACTCAAACGGTTCAAAAGCTGCATCTCCGAGATAATAATCATTATTGGATTCATTTCTCGCTTTCTGGTAAAAAGGACACAAAGTCGGCCCTCTCGTCAAAGCTCCGCCCCCAAAACACTTGATTGAGCCTTGACTGACAACTGCCGGAGGACGACTGGCTTGATAACGTCTGAATATGTTCTCCGCTTCGGGGGTGAACGTCTCTCTGGCTTTATTCTGATGTTTCTGGTGCAGGAGCAGCGTGAGTGCGAGGAGAAGAGCTGCAGCTGGAGCCCAGGAGACTAGAGCACAAGCAGGGAGTGTTAGAGTGAGAGCTTTAAACACATCCTACTCTCTCCAACTGACAGACCCCTCTCCTGAATAAACTGGGGAACCAGAGTCGTGACGCTCAGTCCAGCTGCAGCCGAGGCCTCGACCGCCTCGCTGCTCCTCCACGGAGATAAAGAGCTTGGTCCTGCAGCACCCTGGCTCTGATCCAGCTTCTATTAGCCTGTATTGAAAAGCTGATTAAGGATGAGCTGTGGCCGAGCGCCGCGGGAGCAGAGGAACAGCAGGAGCCTCCGAGGACGAGCTGAAGGTCGCCGCGGTTCAGCCCCCGTCACCCAGACTTACAGGAGGGGGGGCACGGTGCTGGGTCACCGCGGCCGAGAGCTGCAGCGGTGATCGATTAGTCGACTGTTATATCAAAACATCTCAAAGCTTCAAATTCTCAGAGGAGACAATTAGTTTATTTATTTTTGATTACATATGATTAGAATAATGTAACTGGTCGTTTCCAGTTGTATATTAACATGACCGATGACAAAATTGTGGTAATAATCAAAAATATTAAATAAAAAATAGTCTTCATGGGAGAAGCTTTAATCACTGATACACATTAATAAATTTAAATGTTTTTATATCTACATGATAATGTGATTATAACATGAACGAGACTTTTAGACAAAGTAAATAAGATATTGACGATAATACAAATAATTATTAATGTTGCGTAATTGTCCAAATTTTAGGCTACTGCTTCAAATATAATTTTGTTTAAATCTGTAATTATTAGTTTGACTGAGCATAATTCATTTGTGTGTTCTGTTTTTGTTTATTCTCTTAATAAGTGAAGAGAGAAGCCGCCTCCTTCAAATCGACAGGAAACATCTGTTTTCTACGTGTGACTGACGACTGGATGGGAAAAGTTTGAGGATCAAATGTAAAAGTTAAAGATTTCGTGGTTTGTCTCATTTCAAATCTCCAACCCGTCTCCCAGGAGGCTGTGGATATTATATCTGGAGTCCAGGTGTTTGTGCTGGTTCTGGTCGTTACCTTCTCCCAGAGGGTCCAGCGTGTGGATCATCAGCTGGAAGATGGTGCTGCGCAGGGACGTGTTGTGGAGCGAGGCCGAGCTGCCGCCTCGCTGCAGGACGGGACGAAGCTGCGACCACAGACAGAGCGTCAGTGATTTCAGTTTGCAGACACCACCATGAAGAAAGAAGCTGCATCACTCGTATGCGTGTAAACAGTGGATACGTGTACATCCCTTTACAAAATAAAGTAAAAGATGATATAAGAGTTCAAACTCCAGTTAACACCAACAGAGAAATGACTTCACACACCCTGAGTCTCGCTCTGTCGTCGTGCGGCTCTGACGGCTGCTTGTGGAGTTGAGGGCCGCTCGGAGGAGGCTCGGGCGCTGGTTTGGATTTTTCTTCCGCCGGTGGTGCAGCAGGAGGAGGAGCAGCAGGAGGAGCAGGAGCAGGAGCAGGTGGAGGAGGTTGTGTAGCATCACTCTCCTGTAAAGTCACAGAGACAAAATACGCTCTTTGTAGTCGTCAATACAATCTTTACTTGTTGTTGTTGATTCTGTTCGACTTCCTGTGGAGAAAAAAAGACTTGAGCTGCAACAATTATTTGACAGAACTATTTTCATATACTTTTTTTTAAGCAGTAAGAGGAGGATGTATGAATTTAAAATTGAGGATGTTATGTTTTTCTCTGTTTTATCGAATAAATATAACAAACAAAACATCTGATAATTCCAGTATTCAAATTGTGCTTTTTCCACTATATCTACTACTTTTGTCTACTTTGTGACAACAGATCTAGACCATCACTTCCTTTCATGCCAACAAACATAAGATAAAAGCAGAATAAAAGCATCTTGAAGCAGCAGCTCCTGATTCCTGTGGGAGCCCATCGCCTGTGCCACGTGAATCTTGAAGCCCCGGATCCTGTGTTGTAGATTCAACAGGTGTGCGCAGGTTATCGTCTCCGCACACACTCGGAGATCAGACCAAACCAAACACTTGATTGTGGAAAACGACAAGAGATGAATAAAAAAAAGCGTCTTTTGAATCCCAGTAATTGGGAGTTGCCGGTGCGGCTGCGTGCGTCGCTGCTCTCGGCGGCTGAAGGGCCTCGGGGCGGCTGCAGACGTGCCTCTGGGTAATTGGAGAATGTGCGGCCTGACACTTGAAACACTGAAACGCCGCGGTGCATGTTAACTACAGGCTCAGACGTTTACCGCTGCGTGAAGCTGCGTGTCTGCAGAGACCTGAACCTTTCTGAAAACATCATTTCTAATGTAAACCGAGTCTGCGCGGTGACGTCTCCGTCACTCGGTGACACCTGGACTCTTTCTGTCGAGCTTCAAAGGGCTTTCGCACAAATACGGTCCGTCACCTGCTCAGACCCACAAATCCCCGTTTCCTCTCTCGCTGCGTCCGGACAACAGTCTCGGCCCTGACGAGATGAAAGAGCAGAACGCACAGGGCAGTGTGTGGATGGAAGATGCTCCTGTAACATCTGCTCTGCACACACACATCTGTTCTCCCCCTGCAGCCTTTGTTTCACATCACTGTGGGCTCTTTGTTTTCAGGGGGTTGATTTAAAATAGTGTAAAACCAACACCTGATTGTGAGGATTGTGTTATTTTGGTGGTGAAGTCCTTGTGTGTCGGTGTGTTCATGAGCTTTGAAGTTGGTATAAGGAACAAACATGGACGCTGTTAATAATTTGTGTTTAGAGCATTTAAACAACACACGTCACGAGAGAGGACAAATCCAAAAAATGTCTGCATTGGCTAAAAAGTTTTGTGTTCGGTAACAGTTTGCATGAGCAGATACGTGTTGACCTCTGACCTCCATCTGTGCGACTCCCATCACACCGAGGACCTAGATCTTCTCAATTAGCTCACGAATCTACAGCTGAGCAGGGACGTTTTTTAAAGATGTAAAAGTAGAATGAATGAATGTATGTATACATTTATATATTTTGAATTCATACATTTTGTTTTTTTCATGTGTGTTAATGTTAGAAATTAGATTTTTACATTGTCAAATTGCTCGAATTTCCAGCTAATATTCTTATTTAAGAAGCGAGAAGTGTTGAAGTGGCGTCGAGGCAGCACTTCACATCTGTATTTTACTTTTTAATCGACTCTCCTACAACTTTAAACACTTCAGGTATTTTCTTTATTTCCTGATGTAAACTTTTCCTCAGATTCGTGTCTGAATGCGACTCTGACCTTCTCCGATCCCTCGGCCGTCCACACCTTCACGATGCTCATGTGCTTGTTGAGCTGGGTCTTGACCGCCTGCTCGACCTGACTGTTGACCTTCATGAAGCTGACGTAGCTGACGTAGCCGAGCACCAGCAGGAGGCTCTCCCACCACATGATCATGCTGTCCAGGAAGAAGACGATGAGCATGATGAGGTCCAGGATGTAGAAGGTCACGTCTCGGAACAGGGGCCACCAGGTCAGGTGCAGCATCTCCCGGGAGAAGATGGCACACATGCCGATCACGAAGAGGATGTTGAAGACGGCCGAGCCCACGATGGTGCCGATGCCCACGTTGCTGTGGGAGATGAAGACGCCGATCAGGGAGGTGAAGAGCTCGGGGGCAGAGCCTCCAGCCGCCATGAAGGTGGCCCCGGCTACGTCGTCAGAAATCTGCATCTGGACGGTGATGACCTCCAGCGCAGGGACGAAGAACTCATCGCAGACGATGGCCAGGGCGACAAACATGTAGATCATGCCCATAATGTGCAGGACCACCCAGCCTTGTCGTCGCTGCTCCACTGAGAAGATGTCCTCGGGGTAACCGCCCTTCCTGCGAGGGGCCTGGGGCGGAGGAGCTGTGGTGTTGGATGGCGGTGGAGTTGGAGGAGAAGGTTTGGGGGGTTGAGGTTCTACGTAGATACACTGTTCGATGTCTGTCCTGTTGACGATCATCACCGGAGGAGGTTGGCTGCCCTCGGGTGAGACCACCTCCTCCTGCGTCTCGTTGGAAGCCGTCACCTCCCGAACGTGGACCTCCACCACATCCCCATCGCCTCCCTCTGCTCCCAGAGCGCCGGGCGTCTGCGAGGAGCCTCTCAGCTCCGACAGCCTGGCCTTCAGAGTCAGAGTGTAGACGAAACACAGCAGCACGCCCGAGACGAAGAAGAGGACGCGGCCGAGCCTGAGTCTCCTCCTCGGAGGCGAGCGCACGTTCATTGCCCCTCGTGGTCTCGACTCCAGACAGGAAGCTACGTCAGATGCATTGCTGATGATCCTCGATGGATCCATGAGGCGAGAGGAGGCCGCTGGCAGAGAGGAGACACACACACCTGCACACTGTGTGTTTCATCTTTCACTGCTGGCAGCTTCCGCCTGTGGACGAGGAAAACAAACACACAACTGAGGATCTCATCGTCCTGAACACGTGTGGTTTCCTCTGTGGTTTCCAGAGGCAGAGAGAAGTGTGTGTGTGTGTGTGTGTGTGTGTGTGTGTGTGTGTGTGTGTGTGTGATGGGGATGCAGACAGCCACCTGTTACTATGGCTACGTAATCACAGGCTTTGGCTTCTCACAAAAACATCGAAGACACGTTAAACACGTAAAAAAAAAAAAAGGGAATAAAACCTGCGTCACGCGTTAATTAAAATTAACGCAATTAAATCCAGAATTGCCTCTTAATTGAAATGTAGTGTTACAAGCGTGGGCGCGCGCACACGGGAAGAACGTGATGAAATGCGCGTGCACGAAACGATAATTACACGAAAACACGAGTTAAAACATCAGAGTTGATCAAAAAAATGTTTAAAAAGCCAGTGAATCTGTGCGTGGATGCGTCGCGTAACGGAGACACGCGCGGATTATCGGACAAGATTCAAGCTCCCTGTCAATCTATGTTCCTCCAGATGGAAATATACAGACGTCCAGATGTTGTGCGCGCGCGTGTGTGCGTGTGCGTGTGCGTGCTGAGGGTCTCACCTGTGGCCGCGCGGCACCTCTCCGTCCCTCCAGCTGTGCGTAACGGGCGCAGGGCTGCTGACTCCGGGCTGTGTGGAGCTACAAGGGCGCAGCGCAGGTCGGGGCTGGAGCGCGGATCAGCATTACGCTGCTGCTGCGGCCGCTGCTGCTGCTGCTGCTAAGAGGATTAACACCTCTCACCCTCCGCACGCAGCCCGGTATCAATACGCCAACGTTCACAGAGCCGGAGGAGTCAGGTCTGGGTTTGGGGGAGTGGTCGAAGTGCAGCCTCATTATTAGTGTTTTTTATTATTAAGGTTAGACAACAAACATTTCACATGAAACAACTTTTCATGTACATTTTGGAAATGTGATGTGTTTTGCCCGAGCAGAGGAACTGGGTGGAGATGAATCAGCTGTATGAATAAGAGCTGAAATGATAACTTTACCAATTTAATAACCAAATAACCACATTTACAAAACAATTCAAATGAAACAAATGACAATAAATCATATATATCATATAAATCATGGAATAAATAGCACTGGAATGAACCGGGGCGGATTTCAAACTGCACCTTGAAGCCCAGGTTGGAAATTAAATCAAAACAAATTCAGAAGTGGTTAAATTGATTCGCTATTTCTGAACCGTCTTCATGGCAGTTAAGTAAAAAAAAAAAGTAAATAATTAACATATATCATACTGCAATCTTCCAATGAGAGAGAAACAACATATACCAACAAAAAACAATAAATAAAAGTATTATTTTTAAGTCTATTTCCCTTTAAAACAATATTCAGATACCAATATGACTGAAACAGCTTTAATCAAACCTCCTGTTCACGTCCTGGATGATACTCGGGTCATTTGTTCATATTCCTGCTGAACTGGACCTTGAAGAGAAATCCCTCATGTGTCTGAATCTCCACAACAAACTGATGAGCACAACCTTTTTGAAAAGAAAAGAAAACAACCCACGTCTGATATAAGAATTCTGAAGTTTATTCATTTGGTCAGGAAACAATAATTGTGACTAAAAATCAGGCGCAGTGTCTTTTTAAAACGTGTGTGTGAGTCGGCTTCACGTCCTCCAACTGGAACCTTTCAGACGTAAAACGCGTTCACAGAGATAAATAGAAACAAACACAGTGAACAGATGGAAATTACACACAACACACAAACTTAAAAAAAAATAAAAGGAAAATCAAGCCACTCAGGTTTCAACCAGACGTTTGTTAAACAATGGAAACGTTTGGGTGGACGGCTCATTAACAATCCTCATTAAAACAGTGTTGATGAATCAAGGGAACCGGATTTTGACTTCACCACAAATCGCTCTGGACACTGAGGACATGTTTTTCATGTCCTGGTACAAACAGGGACCGACACCTTCAACCAACACATGTAAACTCAACAGCAGTTCAAAGGTCTTAACTTCAACTTGCAGAATGTAAACCCGCTGCTGTTGGTTCCTGCAGGAATCTATAAATCTGAAAATCAACTGGGAGAGAGGAGCTTGAGATCGTGGTCTGCAAACAGGAACCGTTTTCAAATGCTCCGGTTCCCGATGTTTGAGAATTTATCGTCCTCTGACAAAAAACCATTCGATCTATGAAGTAACGATAATGTAAAACATACGAGGGTCATTTCATTTTGACTGTAACTAATGTGTGATCGGTAACAAACAGTTAAAAGACCATGACTCCTCAGTGAAATCTTTTAGAAATATATTTGAACAAACAAGGAGACGATTCCCGATGTTACGATGTAAACAAAAACCAGTTGGTACGTTGGAATGTTCCTAGATGGATTCTTCTAGGTCAGAGACTGTTTCCAATGATAAACAATATTACACATTAAACATTCTGATGAAAACATGATTCTAATATTCCTTCATTGCGGATTTTCAGCTTTGTGAAATGTGAAAAGGGAGAAAAGATATGAGGACATGAGAATAAGTTAAACTCACAGCAGGATTCACAGTTCACCACGTGGAGGAAGGAGGTGACCCCCCACCCCCAGGTGATTATACATGTGTGTGTGTAGGAAGATGAGAAAAGGCAAAAAAACAGGAAAACAGCTGGTTCATCTTTAAGTGGACGGCAGTTCAGAGTGTGTTCACAGTGAAGCGGCTGATGGGTCAGTGGACTTTCCGTTTCCTCGAGCGGTATCGCCGCCGCCGCTGCTTGTACAGGTGACGGAAGTTGATGAAGAGTCCTGAAGAAGAGAGGGAACCTCGGTCATTATTTAATACACAGGTTAGATGAAATGATGAAGCCTCCAATGCAGTTAAAGTTCAGAAAACGAATAGAAAAATCTTACTAGACATAGACTGTTTATCGTCATCTTGATCACCCCCTAGTGGCCGGCTGCAGTATAGGTCATAAACCTCACCTCCTCCATGATAGGTGATTTGAAACGAACTGAACTTTTATTAAATTAAATGTGCGTACGAATAGATTGATCTGTTTTAAACACTGTAACTGTCACTGCCCACATTCGTCCATGAGAGTTTATAGGAGGAGGTTGTGATAATGAAAGCAGCTGTTCTGCCCAAACACGACTTCCTGTGGCACTGCTCACTTTCAGCTGTTTCGTTTTTTCGACGTGCACGAATATGGATGAAATCGCAGCAGATCACCAGCAGAGGGCTCTGACTCTGTTTCCACATCTCACGTGAAGTATAAATGAGACTTTAGACGCGATTAACAGGCGGGTCTTTATCGGCGGGACCTCGATATTACAGCTTCACGCCACGATCACCATCTTTTTTTATTTACAGTCCTTGGAGGATGAATCAGAGTGCATTGTGGTAAGTGAGTGGTTGTCTCACCCAGAAACATGAAGACCAGGTAGAGCTGCAGAGTGTAGGAGAAGCTCAAAGACCCCCCCAGCACGGCGGGGAGTGCGACGCTGAACAGACGGGTCTCGTCAAAGATGGGCAGGGACTGGATCACAGCCACCGCTGGGGGTCAGTACAGAACGACACGCCGCCGTCAACAACAAACAACCACGACAGCCACCATTTTATCAGTACACATAAAAACCTCCTCTTCAACCAAGGAGTCACCGACCTTCAGCTACGACGCCCAGCGGGTACAGAGGGATCCAGAGGCTGTATCTCAGCCACGTTAACAACTTCCAGTCGGTGCCGATGCACCCCAGCATGTAGAACGGGTACCTGGTGTCAGAGAGGGGAGGGGGGTCTGATGTTACAGCCGGAAACAAAACAAGGGCCACAGAGGACAGAGGAAGCTGATCTGACCTGAAGATCTCGATGGTGCTCCACAGGTAGAAGACGAAGAACACCACGGGCTTGTTCTGCATCTCCTCCAGGGCGCCGAAGATAACGAACAGAATGACGTTCCTCCCGGCCACCTGCAACATCACACAGCCGAAATCAGAGGAGACGTCAGATTAACCTCTAACCATTTACAGTAAATGTATTTCCCCGCTGTCTTCACCTGTATCATAGCAGGAAAGAACGCCGACTTCACCAAGCCCAACAAGGGATTAATGACCTCGAGCGCGGCCATCATCTGACAGAAATACATCATGTCGGCCATGGTGTGGAAAGTGTCGTAGAACGAATCTGTCGAGCAGCGAGAGACAGAAGCAGACAGACACAATGAAACAGGACAGTGCATGAACCACTATTCATAATCCTCGGCATTTGCAAAACAAAACACGCAGCCGTGCTCCTGTTTCTATTCAAATCAGCTCATCAGTGAAAAGATCCTCACAAACCAAACAGACCTGCTGCTGCACAGTGGTGCTTAAACTATCGTCTCGTAATCATTTGCAAATTCAAAAGCTGTTAATAAATATGATTTACATAGTTTTAATCCTTATTTTAATTTTAATTTCCGATGAAATCCTGCTTCTACTGAACTGCTTCACGCTGAGTGTCGTTGTTTCCCCCTTTGCCAAGATTTTGTGTGATGTGTTTGAATAAAGCACAGGAACATTATCAAAAGGGATTTAAAATAGAGTGACTAAATATAAACGGTGATGGATCACCCAACTCCAGGAGGGAAAATGACAGAAACTAGAGCAGTCAGAAGATCAGACGGGTTTTAAACAAACCCACCGGTCAGCCAAATGAATGTGAGCTGGGAAATTACCACAAAAACTTTTGTAAACATCCCAGATAAAGAAAAAACCTCCTTATTCTACACTTTGCTGTGCACACACAGTTTTTCCTGGGCGATGAGCTACGGACATGTCAGATAACGAACCCTGACTTTACGTTTGGTTCCGATGATCTGGTTCGTTACTCACACATCTGGATTGTCTGGCTGCACGTCCCAGGACCATTCCCATACATTTGGGGACACGTGTGTCAGGAAGACAACACTTTCTAAAAGCTGGTGGAGCAACGTGCAGTCTTCAGCAACTGACGTGTTTCACAAACCTTGACCGAGGATGAAGAGTCGAACGGTCATGTTGACAAAGATCCAGGAGAATCCCAGGAACTGCACGAGGTTGTACATGAACAAGTAGCCTTTCTTCAGACCCAGGTACGCTGAGGAGCAGAGACAGAAGAAGATAAACTAAGTAAAACAATGTTAATACACATGCAGAATTCCTCCTGGAGTTCATCCAGTCAGAAAATCTGATTCATCCATGAGGGCTTTTTTTAGTTGATTTATTTATTGACTCACGATCTTTACGAACTCTCGACTCCACACTGATCTTGTTTATCTTCTCCTCCTCCTGAAAAAGAAATCACACGGTCAAAAACCTTTTCTGGGAAACACCACTTTACTCTCTCTTTCCGAGCAGACTCGTTTTTAGTGTTTTTTTATTTCCTACCTTCGCCTGAAGCTCCATCTCGGCGTCGGACTCGTCCTGCCAGCGGTCGAAGTCAGGAGCCAGAAACAGAGGCCTCTTCTCCTGCAGCGTCAGCCGGTCCCACCAGCGCTCCTCCTGCTTCTTGATCTTGATGTCCACCTGCCGCTGGGTGGACCTGTGGTTGATCTGCAGTCCGCCATGACACACACAGACTGTTAGATTACAAATGACTCTACCAAGCCCTGAATGTGGCAGACTGCATCGACCTGGAATAAAAACCTGCTTCTTTTTGTCTCCTGAATATCCCAGGACGTTGTTGTCCCAGCAAATCAAGACTCACTTCTGCTCAAAGCGTTTTTCAATCAGCGTTCACCTTGACTTGACCGCAGCCTCTTCTAGTTGGTACTTCTGCTCAATCAGCAGCGAGACGCACTCACTCAAACTTCCCACTTAGGACAGCATGCATGACGAAACTACGCTTGAATTAGTTTCTAACATAAAAAAAATTAAGAATCTGGCTGGAAATATACATTTACATCTGCACCTCAGCAGCCTCTGACATTTACTCGTCCCGACACCACTACAATTTATATTTTGGAAGATAACACAATGAGACATAATACTGTTTAACAACAAATATGTCAAATAGTTACTATCAGACACTGTGGGGAATAAAACAGTAAACAGTAGATCACATTACATCCACTATCTATTCCACTTGTCCTGTGAGGGTCCGTGTCAAACCCAGCTGACTTGAGAGCGTGGGACAGCATACGGAGACAAACAATCATTCACGCTGACACTCACACCTATTATCAAGTCTCCAATTAATCCAAACACAACCTGGATGTGTTTGGACTGTAGGGGGAAGCCAGAGCAGCGAGAGCAAACCCACACAGACACAGACACAGACACAAGCAAAACAGGCAACAACATTAAATGACGATCATTACCTCGGCTCTGACGGGTTCCAGGAACTCCAAAATGAACTCGTATTCATTGTCCCCTTTAGCTCCGTGGCCCTGTGCTGTGGAACAACATGAAGATGACAGTTATATTTGTTATAATAATATCAGGTGTGTGTGTGTGTGAACTCTTTCTAGTAAACTCAAACACAAACCTCTGAACTGAAGTGTGTTGTTTTCTTGCAGGCTGATTTCGAGGTTCTGAAAATGTTCAAACAAAAGATATTCATCAAAACCAAGCGGACGCACACGATGGACGTGTTGTCACCAAAGTACACAAGAGAGGACGTGTTAACAGATGTTCCACAAACTGAGGCAGACTAGTGTATTTGTTGGGGACTACTTTCAGCAGGCGTATTAATTCAGGGTCGTGTACGTGGGATCGACGGACATGCACCTTCTGTACGTGACAGAGAAACTCAGTGTTTTTCTTTTTATATTTTACAGGCTGTGCTCGGTGCTGAGCTCCACTGAGAGGACAGTCTTTCATTCATCGATCTAAATGGACCCAACGTGTGTGACAGCTGTTCTCCATCCGTCTCGTAAGTGGCTGAACAAGATCCGGCTCCACCATTAACATCCATGCATGTTTTATGAGACCTGACCGAACCTGTGGACGCTGAAGACGAGAGGAAGACGAGAGGAAGACGAGAGGAAGACGAGAGGAACCCGTGTCTCATGTTACTGATGCAAACACTCAGCTGGTGCATTTACAATAAAAAGGACCAAGAGACAGACTGAGTGTGGAGGTGGAGACAAACCCCTCCCCCCCTCCCAAAGAATCTCACATTACAAACCTAATTACACATTTATAAATTAATAACTGACAGTTATAACCACATACATGATTTACTGAAGGAAGAAACACATGGGTTTCCTTTGTTAATGACGTTTATAAGCACAGGATTGACGGCTCGGGGTTCATATAATGAATTTTAATCCTGGAGGAGCATTTTCCACAACCTGGAAATAATAATCCATCCACCAATAGGAAGAAGATACAGTAAATATATATCTTCTTCGTTGTATTTCTTATTTTAGGGTTTTGTCTTTGTCTCAACCTGTACTTGAGAATAAAGGTATTTTCTATTTAATCATCAATAAATGTTATCAATAAATAAGTAGTATTTTTATTTAAACCAACTATTTTGTGATGTTTTATAATAATAATAAACTTTTAAAAACAAATAAACAAAGGTCAGGACATTTCAGGACTCAGGTAAATTAATTCAGGATAAGTTAGAATAACACAGAGAATAAGATGCAAACAGTAAAAACAATAAATACAGATTATCTGATGTCATTGATATGACAAATATTAACATATTTTCCTCTAATAAGTATTAATGGTTAATTTAGCTTCATTTTCTACAACATCCACTCAGCTAACAGCTAAGCTAACATTTAAGCTAACCCCACAGAGGGTTAGCAAACATCAGCAAAGGCTACACAGCGTTAAGTGGAATAAATATAATTAAACCCGGTTTAGACACGTTGTTATTTACAGTGAACGATCAACGGGTAAAGGCTGCAGGGAGCCGGGTGGATGGGAGCTGTCTGGGGGAGGGGTCCTACCTTAGCATCGCTCAGATCCACCCGGAGGAGGATGTCTCCGTGCCGCTGAGCCCAGTACACATGAGGAGTCAGGATCTGCATCGTCACGGCTCGGATACAAACATGACACAGCACCGGGGGAAGTCTGCAGGAAGTGTCCGGGGGAAGGTGCTCGTCTGACGGTCACACGGAGAACAACCAGCCGCTACACAGCACCGGGGGAAGTCTGCAGGAAGTGTCCGGGGGAGGTGCTCGTCTGACGGTCACACGGAGAACAACCAGCCGCTACACAGCACCGGGGGAAGTCTGCAGGAAGTGTCCGGGGAAGGTGCTCGTCTGACGGTCACACGGAGAACAACCAGCCGCCACACAGCTCCGGGGATGTCTGCAGAAAGTGTCCGGGGGAAGGTGCTCGTCTGACGGTCACACGGAGAACAACCAGCCGCCACACAGCTCCGGGGGATGTCTGCAGAAAGTGTCCGGGAGAAGGTGCTCCTCTGACGGTCACACGGAGAACAACCAGCCGCTACACTCACGGATGATGGAGCGGATTTCCGGGTGGTCACTGTCTTCAAAATAAGATCCAAAGATTTTTTTTATTTTTAAAATCCCTGTGTTTTATTCATGTCTGTTCATGTACATGTACTTTAAACATGTTTAATAAATCATATTAAATGACCTAAATGTGTGGATTTAACTCATTTTGACACTTATTTGAGATCTCATGTTCATTTACCTTTCAGTTGTTTGTTTGATATTGATTTATATTTATGTATATTTATTTATTTCACTATTTCCCAATAAGCTATCGAATGTTTTCTAGAAAACAGCCACAGAGTTTGGTACAAATTGATTTCAAAGACAGAAAAACAAAGACAGAAAACCATGGGCATAGTGCCATGATAAAAGTGAGGGAGACCAACTTTTAAAGGAAATGAGTTTATTGAGGATTGTAATCTTACAAATTCAGTTAAAATGAACGTACACTCCTCTAAATGTGGCCTGAAATGTACTTATATACATATATACAGTACCAGTCAAAAGTTTGGACACACCTTCTCATTCAATGGTTTTTCTTTATTTGTCTTTCTTTCTACATTGCAGATTAATATTGAAGACATCCAAACTATGAAGGAACACATGGAATTATGTGGTAAACAAAAAAAATGCTCAACAAACCAGAATATGTTTTATATTTTAGATTCTTCAAAGTAGCCACCTTTTGCTTCGATGACAGCTTTGCACACTCTTGGCATTCTTTCAATCACAGAGTGACTGGATGCTGAACAAATGGCTCTATATATAGTGGACCCGCTTTGAAGTACCAATTGGCTTTAATCTTGAAATGGTCATTCCTTTGATTCTTTAATATGACCACGCCTTTGATCCTTTTATGTGCCCATGCCTTTTATCTTCCAAGATTCTTAAATTCAAGTTTCTAAAGATTCCATCCTGCACTAAGCAGCTATTGTCAATATTTTGTACTATCATGTGAATCCCATGGGGTTGTGGAACCATGTAATGCTTATCAGTTCAATGTTGTGCATAGCAGTGAGTAATCGTATGTATTTGTAATAATAGTAAAAGTATAAGTAAAAGGGGTGTGCAACCTTGTACTGGAAAGAAGTTGTGGTGTCGTGATATGAAAACAGTTCTACATTCTGACGGCATTGGGAATAAATGGATATTTTTTATTTAAATCACATTCCTCTATAAGAAATTGTAATGCCAATTAAAAAAAAAAAAAAATGATGAAACTATTAGCCTCAAATTTCACTCCAAAACTCAATACATCTCCAAAATTACGACGCGCAGCAGGAGCACACGAACGCCTCAAACTTGCACCTTCACGTGCGGTGGGACTTTTCACGATTTAAACGTCCGGGTTCGCTCCCGTCGTTCTTTCCGGTTTTATGTAACTGTTCCAGGCCGAAGGGAGCGTCCACACCTCGGGCTCCGCCTCCTCCTCCGCCTCAAGGGGAAAGTTCAGCGGGCGAGCGGGCGGATCGCAGCGGGCAGGTGACTCCCCCTGGCCCCGCGGTCACCTCACAGTCTCCCGGTGAACGTCTCCTCCGGACGTCGACATGAGCGGAAAAGGTGAAGTTTCTCCGCCCGGAGCCGAAGAGGAGCGGAGCAGGAGGAGACGGATCATCAACGTGGTTTATCTCATCACCGCTGTGGACACGACGCTGATGTTTCTGCAGTTTTCTGTCACTCCGGTGAGTTTAGAAAAATGATCATAATCATAATAACCAGGTAGTTATGTCAGCGCAGGAAGCTGACATTTCCGAGCCGGCCGTGAACGTAAGGCTGGAGAAGCTGCAGGAAACCATAAGAAACTGAGATGCGTTCAATGTCTGTTGTTGTTGTTGTTGTTGTTTACATGTACTACAGATGCAATAATGATGCATTCAGACACTTTAACACCACATTTACTAATAATACTGTATAACTAATACACCACAGTACTTACATTACAGGGAAACAGCTTGAAAATACACTGAGTGGACAGTGAATTTACTAGAGTACACATCTGAGGTATTTGTACTTCTCAGCAGTTTGTTTTTATGCCACTTTACACTCATACACTCCCTGTCAGAGATATTTTTGTCTACTCCACTACAGTTATTTTACATTTTTTATTCTTATATCCCTCTCGTCAAGCAGCGTGATCTTCAGTCTGCTCTGCGTGGAGGTTTGTGTGTTTGTCCGTTAGTTTGTGTGTTTGTGAGCCAGACTACGCAGATCTGTGAATTTATTTGCACTCTTTTGACATTTCAAGATATAGTGTTTGTCGAGATAGATAATAATTCATGGGTCTTGATGAAGAAAGAAAATTACAACATTTTTGGGAACTGATATTCTGGAGTGTGTGTAGTTGGATGTGGTTTAATAAGGAGACTGTTGTAGATCCCAACTGCTGTGAGTATATCAACACGCTGTGAATAAGATGTATTTTAACGTCTGTACTTTCTTCATGTCTCCTTTAGTATTTGGCAAAGAAACTGGGCTTTGACACTTTGTGGGTCGGTTATTTACAAACCACGGTGGGCGTCATTCAGCTGTTCGGGGGTCCAGTGTTTGGAAGGCAAGTGCAAAGCAACGATGACGACACAAACCAAATGCATGGAGCCTTTTCCTGATGTGTCTCCCGGGGTCATCGTCAGCGTTGTGTGTCTGTGCGGCTGAACACTTTGTGTGTCTGTTCCTGTCGGCAGGTTTGCAGATCTCCACGGAGCACGAGCAGCTTTGTCTCTGGCCTATGCTGCAACTGTGGTTTTCTTTCTGCTTCTGGCCGTAGCAAGCAATCCTATGATGCTGTTCCTCCACAAAATCCCCACGGTCTTCATGCACGTCCTGCCTGGTGAGCGCCCCCCCCAGCTACAGTCCTCCTCTCTTGATCACTTTTTACACATGGATGTTTAAACTCTCTCTTACGGGCCCTGGGGCCAGTGTTTGCTGTAGGTGTGACACCCTGAGTGAGCCTGTATGAAAATGTTCTGAATTAGGCTGTTTTTAAAAGGTAAACTGGCTCCGGGGCATGAAGCTCCTCAACTGTCAGGGTGGCACCGCACTGTTGCCTCACAGCAAAGAGGTCTGCGGTTTGAATCCTGGTTCTTTCTGCGAGGAGTTTGCATGTTCTCCCTGCGTCTCTGTCTTCCTCCCACAGTGCAAAGACGGGCAGATTGCCGCGAGCGCTCTCCACGAGCAGCGTCGTCAAAACGCATAATTTCATCATCATCTAGCTTGAATTCATCTCCCCGGAAGTAGACGCAGTTTCACTCGGTTCTGTTTCTCTCCTCCCTCCTTCGTCTGCAGCGTCTCAGATGGTCATCACGGACCTTTCCCAGCCTGAGAAGCAGGCGGATGGTTTGTCCAAACTGGGTCTGAGTTTTGGCATCGGCATGATCGTTGGCTCCACGTTGGGCGGACAGCTCAACACACGCTATGGGTGAGTGACGCCGTGCAGCAACGCTCAGACGTGCACTGAAGTCTGGACACTGAGCGTTTCCAGAGAGGCTCTGTAGGAGAACGCTGTCTGGAATCTTATTTCATCATAAAGCTTCTCGCAGTGAAACACTCTGCCCCTCGTGGAACTGTTTCCTAACATGTCCACCTTCAACCAGATACAGACGTTGAAATTACTTCACCTCGATTCCTCCTCCTGACTCGGCTGCGACTCTGTATTTCCCCAGGGAGACATTCACTGCATGTTTTGGTGCGGTGGGGAGTTTCTTCACTTTACTGCTGGTTTTAAAGTTTATCCCGAAAACAACCAAGGATCAAGCTTCAAGCAGCAGCGCAGAAGGTGAGACACGTTTCCTCCTGGGGCATCTCCTCGTCTCTCTCAGTTTGTACCAGGTATAAAATGCTGCCGGCACACAGGCTGGTGCTTTGGATCGTTGAACATATTAATTTAGATGCAGGGCGCTTCACACTGTTTGCTTTTTATTATCTGCCTTTTACTAATTGGTTAATTAGTTTACTTCACTAAAAAAGTGATCAGCTGATTAATCATTAATGAAAATAACTACTGAAAATTAGAGTTTTAATGTCAATCCAAGCTTTGTTTAAAGGGCAAATTAATGGGACTTATATTATCCTGAACTAGAAGCAGATACAACTTTGTCCTTGTTTTAAGTTTTTAAGAGGAAATGTTGCTTGGGTTTGGGGTAAGATTTATAGAAACAGGTTTTTAATATTTATATACTTTTCTGTCACTTTTACACAAGTCACAGAATCTAGTGACATCTAGTGGTGAAGTGTCGTGTTGCAGCTGAACACCCCTCACATCACTTAATGGATATTATACATGTTTGGTGGAGTAAAAAACAAAAGGTGTTGAGGAGGATTTTACAGTTTGAGTTTGTCTCTTAAGATAAAACAACCAACTCTACTTTCCTCCGAGCCCGTGTGCTTCTCAAACTCTGTTCCTGTGTATTCACATATTTCACTTGTTGTGGTCATTTGACCTCATCGCCTGGCGGTTGTGTCGCTTTGTGTGTTTTACATCAGTTGTCTTGTTTCTCTTTGCAGGTGACAACAAAAACAAGTCATTGTTCAACGTGGGAGAAATCACCAGACTGATGAAGTTTCCAGGAGTCAGTCTGACCTTTGCCGTGAAGATAGTCGCAGGTTTACCATCAGGTGCGAGTCACTGATCTGAACGTTTTTTAAAGAAGATCTCTGTCTTAACGTCTCACATTTCATCCCAGTTTTAATTTGTTTTCAGACATTATCGTAATAATTACATGAGATCACATGTTTCCATCTGACCTGAACATGTGAATATCACCAGTGCTCGGTTCAGTCTGTGTCGCTCCGTCTCGCAAACACTAAAATTAACTTTCATAAGAAATATTTAAGTGCAGCCGTCTTTGATTTATGGTTTAATAGAAATAACAAGTTCAAAGTCAGCTCGCAAAAAAGTCAGCTCGCTTCCTTTCTCTCCACAGGGATTTTTCAAGTCATGTTTTCGGTCATCGCGTTGGACTTCTTCAAGCTGCTGCCCGAGCAGAACGGATACATGATGGCGTACTTCGGCATCGTGCAAATGGTTGGTGTCCAGACTCAAACTGAAATCGGAGACTTTGTGTGATTGGTGCGGCCGCTGATGACCGACGGCGATGCTTGTTCCAGGTTATCCAGGGTGCGGTGCTCGGCCCTCTCACGATGAGGTACTCGGAGCGGTCGCTGCTGCTCCTGTCCATCGGGGTCTCTGCTTTGGTCGGGCTGGCTCAGGTGAACACAGAGACACACCGTGACATCATCAGTTACTTCATCTTTGACTGTAATAATCCAGACTTGCATCCCCTGCTACCGTTGTTTAGATATTTCTGTCCGTCTGCAGGTTTACATCGAGAGCGTGTTCCAGTTCTGCCTCAACGTCCTCCCCATGATGTTTTCTCTCAGTATATTTAACGTCATCACGAACACCATGCTCACCAAGAGCGTTCCGTCGTCCGACACAGGTGACGTCCTCCCGCACCGCACACACAACCAACAGAGACTGATTTCATCTGATTAAACATTACACATTCAAATCACTGACGTTTAAAGCAACACCGTGTCACTTTTACTGAGCGACAGCGCCCCCTGCAGCCCAGTGCCCAGGATCCCCGGCTTCCTGAGCTGCGGCTGTAAACAAATCCACCAAACTCTGATTAGAATTCTTCATATTTGAAACGTTTCCTGCTGAATTTGGAAGAACATTCTCCATGTTCACACTCACTCAACCATCAAACTCATTTTAATCCAGCTGCTGTTGAAAGATACAAGAACCTCAAGATAGAGACTCAGCTCGTACGACATGATGAGAACTAAACAAGTATTACAAATGTATTTATCCTCACGCGCCCGATCTGCTCTTCTTCACAGGCACAATGCTCGGGCTGTGTGCGTCCGTTCAGAACCTGCTGCGCACGGTCGGCCCGACCGCCGGCGGCTTCCTGTATGTGAACTACGGCATATCAGCGATGGGCCTCATCCAGTTTGTGGTGAATTCTGGGGTTTTAGTTTTTCTGATGCATCGTGGGATCCAGAAGAAAACGGAGCACAAGGACTGAAGCACAAAAAGAGCTCTTCTTCCAAAGAGGAAGGATGGAATCAGTGTTTGAGTTTTAGGATCAGTTGTTTTTGTACGTTTACACTCAAACACTCTGCTGCAGTTGTTCCATGATGAGATTCACATGTTTCATCTTGAACGTGTGACTGAGGCTCAGGACCAAACCACTAGATGGCAGCAAACCCCTCATTTTACCTGACGGTGGTTTTCATCATGTTCACTGGGACATCACAGTCGGCTGATGTGGAGATTTTATTATACATCAGAAAATACGATTATATAATCGAGACATTTGTAATGATCTTTATTTTCTCTTGTTGTTGTTTCTCAATAAACATTTGATTAATTTGCAGACAGCAAAGTTTTCCTCATTCATTCAAGATCATTTTGGATTTACTTAAATCATCAAAATATAAAGACAATGACATTTATTAACGATAACAAAAGTGGATTTCTGTACCGATTGGGAACTTTATTTTTATTAAAAACTAGAGGGAAGTTACTGAGACTTACAAAGTTACTTCAAACACTTCAGTAAACTTGAGTATTTACATTTTCTGCTGCTTTATAATTCTGCTCCATCAGATTTCAAGGAGAAGTGAAGCAGTTTTTGCTGCTCCTACATTTATCTGATGACTTGAGGCAGCTACCAGATACTTTTCAGGAAGATGAGATCGGGTTTCAGTTTTTACGATCTTTAAAAATAAAACACAAGACCATGATTGAAATAGTTTTCTTCGTGAACCTTCGACGTTGTGAAGCAAAACATTCGATTGACGTGTTTTTAGATGTCAAGAGTTTTCAGGAGATTTCACCTTTAAAGTTCACAGATGGTTTCATGAAACAGCTCAAAGGGGTACTTCCTCTTTTGATACAGAAATAACATTTTGTTAATGAGTTTGTACTCTTACTGTATGAAATTTGAAATGCACTACTTAAAATTAAGTACTTTTTTGATTGTTTTATTTGCCGTAATACTCGAGGAAAGAATCCAAATCCACGTTGAGCCACTGTTTAAAGAATTAAATCACAATATGCACACAACAGTTGTGCTGTGAGGATAAACGAATCCTTTAGAGTTAGTTGTTGTCGTCCATGTTCAGCTCTGTTGTTCCACCTCAGTTGCTAAGCCGCAGCATGTCGGAGTGATGTCACCCAATCTGCAGCAGGTGCTTTCATTGTTTTACTTCAATATTAACAATCCCAGATAAATATGATCTTATCCCAGCAGCAGGGGGTCAGAAGCGTTCGGGGGCAATAACAGAGCAGACGTCACTTCCTACGTGAGGGAACCGATCGCACCAACGGGACTGGGAGATATTTTACGATTATAGATTTATAGTATTTTATTGTAGTATAGATGTGTATTTTGTAGTTTTCAAAAATCCGCGTTAGTTTGTTTCGCTCAGTCAAAAATAGAGAAAGTGTTTTTTACAGCAAAGTATTCAGCCTGAGCTTTTTGCTGCTGTCTTATAAAATATCACAAAGTTAGGATAGTTTTACTGTCAGTAAAAGTAACTATTACAAGTTTGTCGTTTTCCCCTCGGACTAAACATATATATTCCAAAAATCCTCTTAAACAGATAAAAAAATAATGTTTTAATTGATAATTTGAAGAGTAAGAAATATCTGTCAGGCAATTTTTTTCAGAGAGAGAAGTGATTTGTTTGTCACCTCAAGTTTACATTTTTAAAAAGTCCGAGCGAGCGTATAGGAGGAGAATCTTCTGAGCTGATAGGCTGTGACGGCCTGTTGAGTCGGACTGCACCTTTAATGTGATCAGCCGTCTCACAGCAATCCCATCATCTGAGCCTGATCCCACAGCTCGCTCGTTACTCGCTGCTCCGACCGCTACTTTCTCCAAAACACATATTTTATTCAGGTTGGAGGAGACACTTTACTCTGAGCTCACAGAAAATACAACAGAATAACTATCTCCGTTTCGCCGTCTGACTTGAAGAGAATTGCAGAAGGATCTGAGGGGTGTCACTGTATCTGTGGCCCCGGGGGGGCGGCCCCGGCCACTGGAGGGGGTGCCCTGTTACACTTGGGCCTTTGAGTGGTGGGGAGCCGGGACAATGCTGTTGTTAACACTCCTGACGGGGACCTTTGGGTCCTCTGAAAGTTTAATGTGACTCTGCGAGCGACCTGCGCTCACTGAGGTCAGAGATGAGCGCCGCCCAACGCTGCCTTGTGTCGGTGCATTGGAAACTAAACGCCAGCGTCGAGGGGGGGGGGGCATCGAGTCCTGGCCTGGTTTTGTCTCCTGTGGCATCGATAATGAGGCGTCTGTCTCCACCTGCCGCACGGAGAGATGAGGCTCACTGTCTCACAGGTCACCTTTCTGATTTGTCCAACGCAGCCGGGGACAGAGCAGAGGAGCCTTCAGCCTAAATGTTTTATAACACACAGCTTCCTTATTTCCTTTGTGACACACACACACACACATACTTCAATCTTAGTGAGGACATTCATTGGCATAATCCATTCCCTAGCCCCTTACCTTAACCTTAACTAAATGCTAAACCTGATTCTAACCCTAAAACCAAGTCTTATCCCTGAAACAGCCCAATGACAAAGTGAGGACCAAGATGTGCTCACAAAGGTATAAGTACAGGAACTGCATTATTCCTTGTGTAGAAACAGGATTCATGTGAAACCACAGATTGTAACACAGCTGATTCTTGCTCAGAAATAAAGGGTTCATGCGACCGCACAGCTCCCCCCCCCACCCGGTCCTCCTGTGGGCCTCGTGGAGCTGGTGGAGTTGGCCGCAGGAATGAAAGGTGATCTTCGGGGGGTTTTGTCTTGGTGTAATCAGACAGCGACATCATCAATCATGAGGGGGGAATTACAGCGGGCGACAATGGGAGATAAGATAATGAGTGGGGCCACAGCGACCTGGTGAGGGACGGCTCGAGTTCCCGTCCTGATTACATGCACAGGCCCGACCGCTGGGGAGGCTGGACGCACAAATCCAAGGCGAACGGAAAAAGTTTGAGTCGAGTCAAAGCGTACGAGCAAAGAACTGCACGTAGTTTTAACTGTAGTTCGTAATCATCAAGCTTTAATGTCTCCTCACTTAACTCGCACTGATATCTAATGTTCAGGAGTCGAACTGTGGAGCCGTCCATTAGAAACACGCAGTCATGTTAGGACACGCTCGTGAATTCAGGCAAATCTCAAGGGACAAAGCAAATGTGTTATTCTCCTCGTCGCTCCCTCGGAAGTGAACGTGAGGCGAAGCTTCTCCGCTCTGCGTGTGTTTGCCCCCGATGGAATGAAACGTGTGTGATGGTTAGTTACTCCAAAGATATTACGTTTGCTTTGAAGGTCGTTGATATTGATTGATGTGCTCAGCAAATTGAAGAGAACTTTTTCCTTTTTAGTATTTTGTGTTTATTACGGTGGCACAGACCACAAAGGAACCACCAACACGAAGGAGCCGTGACGCCACAGTCCAAATTCACACACACTCATAGATGTCACTTCCTTAAGTATACCCGATTCCCCGAACCCGACGTCGTGAGTTCTGCTCAGATGAAATCACGGCTGAGAAGGCAGCTGGTCCATTTTGCAGTTCGAGCTGAAAGTCAGTTGCATGTCGTGTTGTTTACAGTCACAGCTGCACGAGTTCGTAACATCTGGTTGTCGGCGCCTCCACCTCGCTCTCGTTGGCTTTTGCCTGTTTCTGTCGGAGCCGATTATCTTCATTATATTTACGATTGGAGATCGAGGAGGCTCTGACTCAATCGGTGGCATTAAGATTATTTAACAAGCCCCTCCTCACACTTCAGGATTATTTGGGCAGATAATCGGCACCGACTGACCTCCAGTTTGCCAACAACCCTGCGATCGGGTCAAATCGGGTCTAAAAACAGGTGCAGAGGCCTAAACGTGTCCTGTCTGCTCTGTATCTGTGGCATCACTGAGCCTCTAAAGAGACAGACCCTCCTCTTCCTCAGTATCCGTATCCTCAGCAGCTCTGAGCTCTGAGCAGAATGCTGTGGTCCACACTCTCACTCCCTGACATGTGCCGCTGCTCACTAATCCTCCAGTGACGCCTCCCCGCAGCATCGCACTCCACAGCAGAACAATGAATGACCACTGCGCCGACCTCGGAGGGCAGCCGGCTCCTGCTGCATCAGACGGGATCTTCCCCCGTTTCCCCTCTTTCACTTTTCTGTTCCGTTCGGTTGATGCACAGGAGCTGCTGCAGATGATCTCATAACATCCCCGGGGACGTGCTGTTTATCGTGCACAGCAAATGATGCCGTGCACGAATTGTTTTCCTCAGGATTAGGACAGTTGGAGATTTGAATGTTTGGAGCTAATATGAAAAGAGAGGATGTGGATATCAGTTTAATTAGGACTGAGCCGATTAGATAACAATATGATGCATTCAAAAGGCGGGAAAAAGCGCGCCGGGGGTGGTGTGGGGGGGGCATCTGTTTGAATTAGCGACTGTAAGCTCTGCATGTTGTTAGCATGACTCATATGGAGCAGCATCTGTGTTCTGCGAGAATAAATCGGACCATTATTGGTGATATGGTTCAGCTTAGTTCATCATGATGCAACCAGGACTTCGTGCACCGGTCTGAGCCGGAGCGTCTGGAGACTTCGGTCTGAGACGTCCAAATATCAAAACTTCCATTTGGTGAAGCTGTGATGTTTTTTTCTGAATTTTCTGAATTTAAAAGTGCATAAAAACCTCCATGAATATGTAACTAAGATGATCACAGCAGTGGCTCTATGTGCAGCCCAGTCTTCCATCACACGTCTCTCAGACACTGCCCACGCAGCACTCAGGGTCAATGTGGGGTTCAGCAGCTCACCCAGGGACACTTCGGCCCGCTGAAAAAGACCGGGATCGAATCGCCGACCTTCTGGTTAGTCGACGACCCGCTCTACCTCCTGATCCACAGCGGCCCATGATATTCTGTTGCACTGAAATCCGCGAGGGGCCGCATTCTTAAAGCAAATGTGTTGAAATGACAGTGAACCTGAACCTGGGAGCTGCCACACTTTTACAAAGTTAGCAGGTATATGCAGGAATACGTTGTTTTAGATGCGGGCAACTTTCCCATTGCCAGTAGAGGGGTTCAACTTTCCCTGTTCTCCCCCAGTGAACCTGAAACCTGTCTGCTGGAGAATCCTTTGACCCGGGAGTGAATTCTGTCTTGTATCCTTTCCCACTGCAACAGTTACTGAGTGTTATTGGGTTTTCTGACCAGTGGTAAAGGAGCTTTACCGCCTTCATTGGGACTCTTGTCCAAAGTGGTTCTAACAGAACTTGGTGCTGTTGCAAGTTCTTGAATAAAACACATCTACTATGTGTTACTGATGATGTTTGGGACTAGAACTCAAGAGAAGAGCAGGGAGCCACTCACTCTGCAGACGACCGGCTCCTTTCAGGTTCAACGTTCTGAGCAGACGTGTGATATTTACTCAGCCCATTGATTTCCTCACACTGATTATTATTTGGATGGCAGATGGCGGGCCGGTGATAATCCCAGCTGCCCATTGGCTTGACCCTTTGCACTCCACCCACCTCCTCCCAAACCAACAACCCCCACAGACACCTTAACGAACCCTCTGAGCCGCGCGGCCAAAGAGCTGCTTTAGACTGGTGAGTAATGGCTGTGTCAGCAGTCAGCGATGAGCCAGAGGGTGAGGAGGGCGGGTGAGGGTTTGAGGGGGTGAGCGGGGGGGTATTAGAGGCCCATTAAAGCTAAGTGGACTGTATTGTTAATGGAGATCGAACTGTAAACACTGAGGTGCTGCTGTACAATCCTGACACCCACAAGCACAAGCTTTTAAATGTATTTATTGCTTTAACTAAAAATGTATAATAAAAAAATATATTTTACTATGTATTTAAGTAGAATATATATATATATTTACATCTCAAAGGTTGTAGGATTTTGGGACATTTTGTATAAATGTTTTTATTTATTAAACATTCATTTCATAAATCAGTTGATCAAAGTCTAAGATGTAAAAAGAAATTGTGAAAAATGCAAAATCCCTACAACTGAAAAATTGCTTATTTTGTCAAAAGCATAAAAAAAAAACTTTGACATGAAGGAAACAACTGAGAGACGGAGCGAGAGCTGTCAATCAATCAATCAATCAATCAATCAATCAATCAATCAATCAATCAATCAATCAGATACAAATCTTTCTTTAATCCCAAACTTCCTGATAATATCCCTGATGGTTCTACGAGGTCATGAAACTCAGGAGAAACTTTCAGATGCTTCTTAAATATCTGATGTTTTAGGATAAACTCTGAAAGTACGCATTTCTCTTTCCAGTTCATCCTTCATCTGTTAAAACAAAGATAATGTTGCTTAAGTGTAACAATGCTCGGTTCAGTTCAGCCTCATTCGCTGTAATCTTGCATCCATCTGCACGACGTGTGTCTAATTAGGTTGTTCTACCCAAATAATGCAAAACGGAAAATCGATGTGAGTTATATTTCTTAACAATAAACAGCAACAACATATTCTCCTGCAGCTCTAATACAAGGACAAGACAAGAAGGTGGTGGATGGAGAAGCCATAAGAGATAATATTGTATTTGCTGGTGTAGATATTTACGACACATGGATTAATGTAGGGGCCAAATGAGATGGTCCTGGGCCTCCGGGAGGTTTAGTGGACAGACGGGTCAACGCGACATTGGACTTGAACTCAGGAGGCAACTATAAATATATGAGTTCCCTTATTATTGAGACCACGGCGATACAGGTTCTAACACCTCAAGTATTTATTAAAACTCAAATTTAGCCCCATCTTTCCCTCAACCTTAACCACAGTGTTCTCACATCATAAAACTAACTTTACCTCGAGCAGAGATTTGTTTTGAACACGTTTTGGAAGGAACTGACTCATGACATCATCCTGCCAAGAAGATAATTGATCCACACGGTTTAAGTTTCAGGGGTTAAAACCAATCAAAGGGGCAAGAAACTGCATTTTGTCATGAAGTGCAGAGGGTTTGTAATAAAGGATGAACTGCAATTAAAAACTACTCTGGAAGTTTATATCAACACTAGAATCAGTATGTTTGATTCTGCTCAACGTTAGAAACCCAACCAAATAAACATCTGCAGCTCCGTTGGGACGCAGTTAAAAAGTCCACGCTTCACTTTCAGTTTTTACATATTTGAAGCGAGGTTTTGCTTCGTTCTATTTCGTCGTTCATCAGCTCAACACGTTCTCGCTGAATCCGGCACGAGGCCTCAGGTTTTGTTTTTGTTCCTCTTTTGTGCGTCGCGAATGCAAACAGTGTTAATTAAAACAAAACACAAAGGGACAACACCCCCAGCAGCAGCAGCAGCAGCAGCAGCAGCAGCAGCAGCAGCAGTTGGCCGCTAAGTGTGTGTGAATCTGCTAAACAAACCGCGAGGCCCTGAGCTGCATCAAGAGGCTCAGCCGAGGTCCAATCTGACATTTATCTCTCCGGGCTGTTCTGCTGATGGCAGCGCGACGTCGCTTTAGGAAGCAGCTGTTTACTGTCAGAGATCTAGGTCAGGACGGGGAGAGAGGAGCTGCACGCGGCCAGACACACTCCTGCCAGCAGCTCACACACACACACACACACACACACACACACACACACACACACACACACACACACACACACACACACACACACACACACACCGGGCTCCAGTACATCTGCAGGGGCCCCTGAATGAGTCAAGGGGCCCAGAGCTGGACAGAGGACCCACCAGCAGCACGCCAGGGATTATACACATTTAGAAATAAAACCTTTATCATCCTTTTTTAATCACAAGTGCCTTTAAGTTTTTTAACAAGGCATCATTGTAGTTTATTATATATTTATTCTATTATTTTACACATCTACTTTATTGGTATTTTTCACCTTTAACTGATTTTCAAAGTTCCATATAATCCTTGTTATTTCTTTCATCTCTTTTAATCTCTTCACTTCATCTATTCTACTCATTTTAATCTCTTTTATTTTTCTTAAAAGATTGTTTTAAACTGTGCGTTTCGGATTTTAAATTGTTTTTCTTTTAATTTGGTCTCTGTGTTGTTTTAAATGTCCGGCCCCTTGAATCTACCTGCTTCATAAGTGACGAGGAATTAGGAACTGAAAACAAGAAATAAACTAAAGAAGGACGAAGTACTTTGTCAAACCACATGATCTTCATCAGCAGATCTGCTTTATCCCAAACAGAACAAAAAAACAAATTTGAAATGTATCCTGATACTTTTCTAAATTGAAAATTAATAATTTGAACGTTTCCTCATGAAGTCAAAAGGAAATGTGCTGCAGTCGTGATGAAGGTTCTTCTAAATGTACTTAAAATAAAAGAAAATGACATGTTACAGTTCACATCAAATTACCTGCACGTATTACAGATTTAATAACATTTTAATATGCAACAGGTGAGAAGTCCCTGCCTGCATTTCCTCATATTTACACTCTCGGTGATGTCATAGGTGACATCACTGGGGCAAACTAAGGGAAAGGGGTTTTCTTTACTACAGGAACATTTGCTTGTGTTATTTTTTAGGCAGTTACAGAGATATATCAATTAATTTACTCTTATAGAGCCATGTGGCATCGTTAAGGAATTTCTATACCTGTAGTATAAGGTGAGAGGATTTCATGTAATAGTTCAGGCTGAAGGTGTGAATCCATCCCAGTATAGAAGCAGCTGATTGGTGTGAAACCAGGGTTTCATACCTTGATTCTTGGTTTTTATTTTTCCCCCTGGGCCTAAACTGTCTGACGGGAAGCAGATTTTATATATTGAACATATTTATATTGGATTGTTGTTGTGTTGCAGTGGAACATGTGTCTGATAGAAGTGTAACACAAAACAATTCATCCTCTGGGAACCATGAGCATAAACAATAACTATATAAAGTTTTTAACACTCTGACAGAGTCACTGGCACTTTGGTTTATTCATTAGAACAGAAAACACAACAAGACGTAAAAAAAGCAGCACAACAAACTCTTAATTCATATTTTAAAATGTCGACGGACTCGTGTGCTTTTTCAACTCGACATTCCCTGAGATGAGAGACGTGGAAGATGAGGATCTGCTGCCGCTGTTTTCCACCTGACGCAGGTAAGAGGCTCAGGAGCCACAGTCCGATCCCAAAGGCAGCTTTATCACCCTGTTATATAACACACACACACACACACACACACACACACACACACACACACACACACACACACACACACACACACACACACACACACACACACACACACACACACACACACACACACTGATGCACGGCTGATGTGAGGACGCAGCCGCTCTGCTGTCGTCAGCACTGGTCAGATCAGATTTAACAGCCCCCCTCCTCCTCATATCCACACTCCTTGAGTTCTCTCCATGATCCCAGTGTGTGTGTGTGTGTGTGTGTGTGTGTGTGTGTGTGTGTGTGTGTGTGTTTATCCTCTCTCATGTGTGCTCAGGCAGGTGAGGTTGAAGATGCTGTTGGGTGGCGGTGATGTCATCAGGTGTGTGACAGCAACATGGCCGACCACTTGTTTTGGGATCACTTTGTTTTATTTTACCGTATCAACTTTAACCCCCTTAAAACCCACGATGCTTATAATCATGAGCCCCGAGCACAAAACCAATTATGAAAAACTTTCGAATTTAAATTTCAATGTCAAGTTTATTTTTAAAGCAGATTTAAAATTGTGCAATATGCTGTGCAATAAAAACATGAAGAGAAGAATAAAATCAAATCAAACTCAAAAGCCTTAGAAAAAATACAAAACACTGGAAATTTACAAAAAACTACACGTTAAATAAAAACATTTCTATAAAACATCAATGTAATACTCCCATGACTAATATACAAAAAGCAAATATTAGTGTTTTAAACTGTGATGTTTGACAAATACAAATTTATCAATTGGGTATAAGGCCTCATACTCTCACAATCGTAGAAACATAAGAGAGTCTGAGAGCTTCACTGTATTTCTTCTCCGGCCTCGTCCCTCCACTGAGTTCGGTGGAAGTTGATTCAGTGCGTTTTGCTCTAATCCTGCCGACACTGTTGAAAACATCCGATCAGACTCAGAGTCAGTTTGTCAGATTTTGTCGGGTCAGGAATCTGAAACTCGCACTTTAAAAAACGTCACCAACTTCCCAATTTGAAAAAAACAAAGTGAAATGGTGATAAAATGAAGATCAGTGGACTTGTTCATTAATGTGGTTACACAACTCCTCTAATCATTCTTTGAATCCTCATATTAGGGCTCCTCCTCCCCAGATAAGCTCTCTGTCTTGGCCTAATCTATGGTCTGCTCATGTAAGCAAGTCCTCGCCTGAAACGCGAATGTGTCCGCGTGTGCTTCAGCTTCTTGTTGTTATGTAAAGTGTGATAAAGCTGCAGAGTCATCTTCTAAACATAGAGAGCAGATCTGAGGCTCAGCGCCTTCACACTCCTGCTGCAGGAGGTGTCACACCGATCTGACTGTGAACACGAGGGAGGATGAGAGTCTTTCTTTAAATGAGGATTTCAAGAATAAAGGAAACGGCAAATTTATTTACACCATTACAATTCAAAGTGCGTCACACAAAAGTCGTTGCAAATTGTAAAAGCAACACAAATCAATGCTAAAAAAAAGCATTTAGAATTAACATACACAGATTTATCAATTAACTTAATTAATTAATTAGATTGATGTAAATAAAAATATTAATTTGATTTATTTAAGCAACATTTAACATAGAAATAGAAAAGAAAAGAAAAGAAAAGAAAAAATAAAGAAAAGTTTAAAAGTAACAGTGCAGTGTAAGAAATAAGTAATATTTGATCTTCAATATTGATTTGAATATTCAATTAAATTAATAATTTGTATAATAACAATTAAGTAAAAATATCAAGGAAAAGATAGATTTTTTTGTTATTAAGAATAAAGTTGAAGCAAACAATCATGATTTAAAAAATTTTTTTTGCTGCAGTCGTTCAGACTAAAATAGTCTCTAATGGACAAATGAAAATAAATCTATGGTTTCACCAAACTCTGCAGCTCACTCAGCTGTCAATCACTCAGCTGTCAATCACTCAGCTGTCAATCACTCCTGGACCTGGATTTAAAAGGACAAGAGGAATCAACATTTCAATTCCATTCTAGAAATGAAAATCATTTTATGTTCTGGTCCATATTCTCTTGTGTAACGTTTCTAATAAAAATAATAAATAAATCACCTGCAGGTTCAGAGTCAGATGCAGAGAGAAGGAATAACAGAGAAATAAAGATCCCGGCCCGACTCAACATTTATTGTCGGCGTCTGAGAGCGTTCACTTATTGTTTGAGTGGATTAAACATGTGATTTCAATAAATAATAAAGCAATAATCCTGTCACTCATCAGGTCCTTTTTTAGCTCATGAGATATTAAAAGGAAGCGGCAGCATAAGTAAATTAAACCTGAATAAAACATGAAGAGGAGGTGAAGCAGATACTGGGTTTAGTCCAAATCATAAACTGGTGTAAATGCTGCTTTTATCAGCATCAGTTATAAACAGTTATATACTTTCAATTCTAGGTATAAACCCTATAATGTACAGAATCACCATCATAAGTATAGAAAACATTATTTTAAACTAGTTAAAGTGTCTCTTTTTATACAGATGAGCAAAATGTGCTACTTGGACCTGTAGAGCCACGATGTGAACCAATCCCAGCTGATATCGGTGAATGGTTTATTTTTTATACGGCACTTTTCTCGTCTTGACACTCGAAGCACTTTAAATTACTTTAACACACATTCACACAGTGCAGCACTTTCTCTCTCACACATCACTCATACATCACCGGCAATGTGGGGCACACGGAACAGGGGGGATACCGGGATCGAACCGTCTACCATCCGATTAGTGGACGACCCGCTCTACTTCCTGAGCCACAGCCATGAAGCAATAAAGGAATAACTTTACTTCCATCACGTTTCGTTCTGCTGCTTCCCAACTTGTGACCTGAGTGTTTGTGCGGAGAAAGTCGAGCTCCATAACTTTTTATTCTTTATGTTGTCGTTTTTTTTTTAACACTGAGCAGAAGCAGGATATTCATTCTTCGTCTCCGGTGACAATAGTTTTCTGTCGGTCTTCGTCCCTCCTCCTCTCCCAGTAGGAGACAGAAACCCTCTGTGTCGCTAATCAGCGTGTGATTGGGTGAAGTCGAGCAGAAACTCCGACTGGAGAAGACTAATTAACTGGTAAATCTCACAAAGGTCAACAGTGTGCGGGCCGAGGATGAGGAGAGTCGCCACCATATGGCTAAAGATGCCACAAGAAGTGTGTCTTCACTGCTCTTTTAATCTTTTGAGCTAATTGTGTTTCTTCCCCCCCCCCTCAGCCTCCCGTCGACCGTGCTGCAGACAAAATGTGCTCAAACTCTAATCTACTTAAATGCTTTACACTTTGTTTTTTCCAAATATGGTCGGGCCTTGTTATCGAGGATCTGAAACTCGCTGACGTCGACACATTTTCTACTCAGAGCTTTACGCAGATGAAACAGCTGGAGCGAGGTGAACAGTCAGGACAGATGTTTTCATTTCTTCTCGATTATACAGATGTATGAATAATCAAATTAACCCTGAGTTACACTCTGGATGAAAACACGAGTTCATTTAAAGGTGTGATAGTTTTCATTGGATCCAACGACAATGTGTTTAACTCTCATTTGAGCTGAAGCCAGGATTTGAAGCTGCTGTCGTCACCACGAACTGTAACTAAAAACTGACGTAGACTCCGAGTCGAGAAAGTGAGAACTTCCTATAAACCGTTTACTCTTGAATAACCAGCAGAGGGCGACTCCACTGGTTGTTGCTAGAAGAAAATGTTTCTACTTCTCACTTCATAACGTCAGTAAACGTTTTCCTGAGGAGTTTCTGTCTCAGTCTCTAGTTTCAAGTCTTCTTCACTGCAGCTGAAGTTCATTTAGTAAATTATGATCCAATGTGGATACAATGTGATTGACAGCTGGTACCGTCCAATGGGTGCAGCTCGCAGGTGTAGGTGGGCGTGCAGTTACCTAGAGCCCCCCCCCCTGGCTCTGCCAAATATGGTTAAACCAAGATGGCGCTGGAAAGAAGACGTCTTCCACCTCTGGAGAGGTTTTCCTCTTGAGGCATAAATAAAGTTTCTCTTATCACATCGTATTGTTTCACATTGTATCATATCGTATAATATCAAATAAAAGCAATATCACAATTTGTTTCATTGTCCACAAATGACACAAACTTATTGGTGATTTAAGAAATACTGATGTTGTTCAATATCCCCTACTGCCCAAGATTTATTATCCAAGAACTGTATAATGTTGACTAGTCAATATAAAAAAACTTTTTTTCTTGGTGTCATTTTAAAACTAATCTATAATTAATGTGAATCACAGTCTAAATACTTTTTTAAAACGAGCCTGTAACTGTATGTACTCGTCCTCGTTAAAAAAACAAAGGACGTGACCTCTGTGTCCTCGGCCGTGTGCCGTGTTCCTGTAATCACCAACTGTGCAGATCTACTGACCCTTTCTATCTGTTGGCCCTTTGTTTCATGCTCCCCAGCTGCTTCCAGCAACGACCACCACCACCAGCACGTACCTGCCCAGGACCGAGGGGGAGTAGAGCACGTCACTGTGGAGTTTGTCTCCTTTGTGAGGCCGTAACACGTCACGTGTTGTGGTTTCCTCTCTCACACGCCTCAGTGTTCATGTGTCTGAGATCAGTGATTAGTGCAGTTACTGACAAACACAGAACAAACTGTGAAACACACAAAGAGTCGGTGCAGATGCCGGCGCACAGATTGTCCCACAACAAGTCTTCATTCACTCGAACCACTCGACTGTGCCGAGAGACAAATGATGAAAAGCAGCACGAGGGCGTCGGACCATCAGAGGACGATCGGAAACAGAAGCGTTGAAGAACGGGAGATTTCTCTGGTTTCACTCTTTTCCCCGAGATTATTTTTAGTGGCTTGTTTGTTTTAATCGCAGCAATGATGTGCTGCGTTTTTTTCATTTGGCCCCAAATCGTCTGAGGTCTAAGTGAAAAAGTTAAAATTCATTTAAATGTGATTACCTGCATGTTCCCCTGACAGGTTTGTGCAGCTCCTGTTTGCTGAACCTGAAACTGCTCCGCCTCTAAAGTAAATATCACATGTGTGACTCCGGCTTCTTAATAATAAACGTTAAACATGTCGTGAAGGCAGACAAAACATCAGCCGTTCAAAACTCTACTGTTCCCTCTGTGAGAAGAAGGAAGCGGATGATTTCTAGTTTGTCGAGGGGGAAAAAAAGAGCAAAATAGGAGTTAATAGGCAGCTCCTCAGCAAACACTGGGAGTCATTATGAATGGGAGGCAATCATACAGATCAAATATACAGACGGGGGGAATGGAGCTGGAATTAGGAGGCAAAGAGAGAGAGGGGAAATACAAATTGAAGAGGAGGGTAAATATAATAATGTGCTCCTCGTGTAATCATTCCTTTAAACGCAGATACCGAAGAGGAGCGTTGACGGACGGACGCCCTCGTGGACAGAGGAGACGCAGGACGGGAACTGGTCTAAAGTTACAGAACTTCAGGAGTCATCACCGCTGCAGTTTTTTTTTATTTTTTCCACGACTCTTTGTTTTGCCCGCAGACCCCCGGGTCCGAGCTGCACCAATGTTCTGGCAATGTGACTGATTGATCCAGTAGATGAACAGTAAAGATTAAGAGGATGACAAATAAGCGTGCTGCTTACACAGCGCTTGGGGCTAATCCTGCCCCTCCACCCCCTGGACTCCCTTTTGAGGAGCTGCCACCGAGGAGCACCCACAGACAGCGACCGACCCCGGCGGCCAGAGGGAAGACACGCAACCTGTTGACGTGCAACAAGTGTCAGCCCTGAGCTCATGGCAGGACCCCGGCCCATCTGCATCCCCACAGCAGAGCCTGCAGCACAGTAGAGCCCCAACCTGCCATCTGTCCACTGGGGACCGAAACCTGCGGACACACAACTTTTTGTGCGTCTGTCAAAAAGGGAACTTGAACTTTTGGTCCCGCACGTTGCATCTCAACAAGAGGACGCACAGAGTTTTTCTCATCTCCGGTCGCCGTCGGTTCGAGGAGACCTTTTCCCGAGAGAGATGATGGAGGATCACCTGTCGAAGATCCCCATGATGCCGTCCTCTTCTCCCTCCGAGTCGTCGGCCAGCGGCGGGAGCGACGACAGCAGAGGAGGTAAGAGCTCCACATGTCCACAAGTCCACACGTCCACAAGTCCACACGTCCACACGTCCACACGTCCACACGTCCACACGTCCACACGTCCACGCACAGTGACAGGTGACGCCTCAAAGATGGGACGAGAGCCTGACCTCGGGAAAACCATGCAAGAGAAAAATGACTTATGAAGCTTTTTATGTCCAATGTCTTAATTTCTTCTGTTTTGATATTAGATCACAAAATGGTTTTAGGCTTTAATATTTAACTCAAATATGAAAATTATGATAAATATGCACATGAATCCACTTTTTTATCAAGTTAAATCTAATCATAGCATCAAGCACACACAACTACATTCCTTAAATATAAATATGCTTAATTAAAAGCAGAAAAATGTCAAAATGAACATTTGTCATGTAACTGTGAGCAGTTTATCTTTAATTAATGGGTTTATGTGGATTAATTTCAGGATCCGTGCATCGTTTGTTTTAGTTGTTAATCCGCCTCCAGCCATTTTTTTTGTTTTAAATTCATAATCACGCAACAAATGGGGATTTTCCAGACCTAAGCTGCTGCTGCAATATGGACCTGTGTGCTGTTGTCAGGCTGCTGAGCCTCATGCACACTGAGCTGCCGGTGCAGATGGCAGGCACACGTATGAAACAATACCAGGCACTAACCGCCCGGCCCTGTGTCCCTGTGTTTGACTCGCAGCCAAGAGTCCGGCCCCGGGAAAAGCCCTGAGCCCGGCCCTGGTCTGCAGAGTGTGCGGCGACACCAGCAGCGGGAAACACTACGGCATCTACGCCTGCAACGGCTGCAGCGGCTTCTTCAAGCGCAGCGTGAGGAGGAGGCTCATCTACAGGCAAGAGACAAACTGTCCTGCCGGGACGACCATGTTTGCTGGTGCATTATGGGAAATTATTGGAAGAAAAGAGACAAAATGCTGTTTTTTTTATCCAACAAATAGTCTCGGCCATTAACTTCAGCATGAGTTGTGTCTTTAAACTTTCATTTAAAGACACAACTCATGCTCCAAATGTGAACAAAATTCAAATTGAAGCAAAGAAGAACTCTGCTGTCGTTTCATAAAACACAGATTTTATTTGAGTTTGAGTTTAAATCATGTTTATTTTATATATTACAGTAAATATAATGATATATATTAACGTATGTGTGAAATCTTTATGGTCAAAAATCACAAATTGATTCTTCAACAACACATTTTGTAATATTGAAATCAAAGCATAGGTTACTTATACATTTTCAATAATTTGTCAATACGCCTGTACGTGTCCAATATTCATAAATATTCATTGACGTTTACCTTCCTATACCTGAATTTTCCATGTAGCTTTCTCATAGACACTAAACAGGTGTAAATTACATAGTTTTTAATCTAAATGTGCATTTTCCAATATTAAATATGTGTAAATCCACGTTGTCCTCAGCCTTTAACACCGAGTTGTGTGTGTGAACAGGTGCCAGGCCGGCACAGGCATGTGTGCAGTGGACAAAGCTCATCGTAACCAGTGCCAGGCCTGCCGGCTGAAGAAGTGCCTGCAGGCCGGCATGAACAAAGACGGTGAGTGTGTGGAAATGTTCTCCGTGATGAGCTGAAGCTGGAACCACGGAGTCTCAGTGTCAGAGATATAAACGTGTGAGAGGTCAGAGTCTGAACAGCTGCTCTTCTCTTCTCAGCCGTGCAGAACGAGCGTCAGCCCCGCAGCACAGCTCAGGTCCGCCTGGACTCCATCGACGTGGACCCCGACAAGGAGCACCTGGCCACCACACGGGAGCCCACCTCCTCGTCCTCGTCCTCGTCCTCCTCTTCCTCCTCCTCCAGTGTCATCACGTGGCCCCACATCACCTCCTCCATGTCCATCACCTCCTCCGTGGCCCCCCAGCGCTGCATCAGTCCCCAGAACAACCACCGCTTCATGGCCAGCCTCATGACGGCTGAAACCTGCGCCAAGCTGGAGCCCGAGGACGGTGAGGGGGGTTTGTTACCTGACACCGAGGCTGGAAGCTCCACTCAGACCAGATTAAACTCAAAAACAAATGCTGTAGATTCAACGTGCAACTTCATCAAGCCTGGATTTGATGTTGACACGTTCGAGGCCGCAGCACTTAGAGGATATTCAGTCAGCGTCATTTGAAATTGGCTGGAAACAAATTTGAAAATTAAAAGACAAACGGTACGAAACTGCAGGTGGCTCAAGAAGAATCTGTTCCTCTGATCAAACCCAGAACCAAGACCAGATCCTCTGGACCCTGAATTCTTTACATCTGACCTGACTGAACTCTGGTTTTAACAAGTTTGAGACGAATCAGAGACCAGAATCTGTTGGTTTTAGTATTTTGTAAAAGTATTTTTATGCCTTTTTTTTTACAGTTATTAGCAGAAAGATGACTTGAAATTATTAGGAAACAAATATCCCTGTTAGGATTTCAACTGGGTGCGATGAGGTGCACTTCAAAGTCAAGTTTACTTTATATTTGTAATTTTTTCATGCTTCATTATTTGTTTTATACTTTTCCTTTACATTTCTAATTTCTTAGGGTTTCCTATCATTTATTAAAACTGTGAATCCAATCTGAACTTCATCAAACCTGAACCCGAAACACAATAAAACTGCGTGGAGCTGGGTTGGGCCTATTAACTAATTCATTTCAACCTCCAGCCTTGTTTCTGAACTCGTCTTTTTTCCGTTTCAGTTGACGAAAACATCGACGTAACCAGCAACGAGCCGGAGAGAGCGTCCTCCGAGTATCACATGGCCCTGTATCCATCCAGCTCTGAAAACGTGTACGAGACCTCGGCCAGGCTTCTCTTCATGTCGGTGAAATGGGCCAAAAACCTGCCGGTGTTTTCCAACCTGCCCTTCAGAGACCAGGTAGAGAGACAGAAACTTTCTCGTGTCTCATTTTCACTTGTTCTCTGCTCACAGTCGTTACAGCAACTATTTCAGTGGATCCCTTCTCATGCGTGTCAGGGTTGTCACAAGAAAATTATATCCTCAATAGTGGTGGTTTGGAGAAGCTGTAAAATAAGTTTAAAGGTAAAAGATTGTTCAATATTAATTTTCTGGGCAATCAAGTCTCCTTCTTGTCTTAAAAACAATTGAAATTTAAATTAAAAAACTTTAAAAACGTCTGAACAAGTCACACAAAGTTGCAGGAAAAGAAAAAGGTGAAGGGAAGTTCTTAAAAAAATAAAGAAGTAAGTAAGAAAGAAGATTATGATCTCAATTCTGTCTGTAAAAAAGTTTGATTCAATACGTTATAGTTTGCACAATAAAAACAATGATCTTAATTACAATCTGCAAAGTCAGAGATGTGGGTTTTTCTGGCATGTCAGCTCCTGAAAAGTCTTCATCTCCTCCTCCTCCTCCTCCTCCTCCTCCTCCTCCAGGTGATCCTGCTGGAGGAGGCGTGGAGCGAGCTCTTCCTGCTCTGTGCCATCCAGTGGTCGCTGCCTCTGGACAGCTGCCCGCTGCTCTCCCTGCCCGACCTCTGCCCCGGCATGCAGGGGAAAACCAGCTACACCAGCCTGGACCTGCGCCTCCTGCAGGAGGTCTTCAGCCGCTTCAAGGCCCTCGCCGTGGACCCCACGGAGTTTGCCTGCCTCAAGGCCATCGTGCTCTTCAAGCCAGGTGAGGAACTTGTACTGCAAACAGGACACACAACCAAATCCTCCATTCATGGTCAGCAGATCAGTAACTTATCAATACCACTGATTACCATCATATTTGATCTGAGTATCAGGATTCTGACAAAGATGATTTCTGAAGAATTGACCGTTCCACCCACACACCAGAGACTCTGTCATGTGCAGTAATACTTGAATATCCATTCATTCAAATTAAAAAGGTGCAAATGAGTAAAGATAAATGAGTATATACTGTAGATATGTATTTTTATATATATATATATACTCATATTACTCATTTGCACCTTTATTTTTGTTTTTATCCTTGTTTAGTTTGAGATTCTATTGTTTCATTGTTTTTATTTCATATTTATTTGCTGCTTCTGCTTAGTTTTAGTGTTTCTATTTCATTGCTGCTCACTGGCACCTCACTCTAGTTTCATTCACTCTCATCTACCTCATTCTGAATCTATTTTCACTTCAATTCCTGTTTTAACAAAAGCGAAATATGTCCTGAAATGTATTATATTTTATGTTATACTATATTCCTCTCGCAGGAACGAGCTCCCACAGCCCAATTTACACTTACAACATGTACAATCCAGTTGTCAGTATGAAGAAGTTTCAGGATCTGACTCATGTCTGTGTTTTTTCTTTCCGCAGAGACTCGAGGTTTGAAGGATCCGGAGCAGGTGGAGAATCTGCAGGATCAGTCTCAGGTGATGCTGGGACAACACATCCGCTCCCACTACCCCAGTCAACCAGCCAGGTAACGTCCGGCCTCGTCACACCGCTGCCTCCGTGGGTCAGTTCAAACAAGTCGCCTCTAAATACTCAATAAGAGTATATTGATAATCAAATCTTCAATTTGAGATCAACACATTTTTAAGGTGAATAATCTTAAAGTTTCACACAAACTGTGTCATCGAATAATACAGTTACGTCAATAAAGCACTTAAAGGGGAATATACAGGTTTTACAGTCATACCCTGTTCACGGCCACCAGAGGGAGCCCACTACATGATAATTACATTATATACATGTGTGCAAAACCCTTTTCATTTTCTGTATCATCAACTTATTTATCAAAGCAAATCCTGTATTTCGTCTTTAAACCTAGAGTCTCTTAATGTTTGGAGTTCATAGTTTAGGATTTGTGTCACAACAACAAAATAAAACAGCTTAATTTTAATTGATTTTCTTTTTCTTTCACGTCAGCGTAGCTTCGTTCTGTTGTTTCACTCAACATTATGTATTTAATGAGGATTAAAGAACTGAAAAAACAAAATGGACACGAGACGGATTAGACTTTACTGCACCCGAGCTGAGTGGAGACGTGAAAATAAACAGTTCCATGGTCCCACATGTGAAAAATTATAAATCTTCAATCAAAAAATATTGTCCCAAGCTATTTTTAGCACCGGCATCTTTTGTATTCTTATAATAGAAACTGAACTTGAACTGTTCCTGAATAGAATAGAATAGAAAACCTTTATTTCCATTGTACAAGAGAAACGCAGCACTACAGATTTAGACATTTATAAATATACAAATTTAAATGTCAGACAAAAAGACGCAATCCATTAAATGTGAGTGTGTTGTGTGTGTTCAGGTTCGGGAAGCTGCTCCTCCTCCTCCCCTCCCTGCGCTTCGTGAACTCAGAGCGAATCGAGCTGCTGTTCTTCCACAGGACCATCGGAAACACTCCCATGGAGAAACTGCTGTGTGACATGTTCAAGAACTGAAACCCCCTCGTCCGCAGACACGTGCCGGCGTCACATCTGCGGGTTGGAAGCGGTGATATTTGTATTTCTGTAAACATATCAGAGAGTCTGCTGTTATTCTCCTCTTTTCCCCCCAAAGGCCACTTTATTATTTGTTGTTTCCACATCGGGCGATTCTGAAATGCAATTCACTTCTCATCATGCTCGCTGTCTGTATCATACTTAGATCTGTGACTTACTCTAGTGTTTCTTCATTTCTGGGTCTTTTTGTTTGCCTCGTGGTAGACGGACGGATGATCCCTGCTGTCGTCGAGCTTCTGTTCATGTTGTCATGTCTTGATAAAGTCAATGATAAACTCAAACAGCCCCTACAGGATTTAAATGAGTAAATAGAAATGAAAATAATTGGATTCAGTGTATATCAGCTACAGATACGGGAGACAAACCAAACAGCGCCCCCCTCTGCATGTTTTACACACGTGCAAACACACACAAACTTTATCCCTACACATTAAATTGAGATAATTCCCTTCAAGTCCCTTCGATGCACGTCACAGGTTTGTTTCCGGTTGATCGGTTGTATTGTTCTGGGACGATAAAGACTCAGTTTGCTTTGTTTCCAATTACTGTTTGGGACGATGTGGAGTAAACGGCCTGTTAAACTGTTTCCTTGGACGCAATTTAAATAAATAAACAAACAGAGTCTGTGTAGTCGTCTTGTTAAGAGACGGATTGTTACAGTGGAGGAAGACGATGTTGTTCTTGTTGTCACAGACATGAAGCGTTTTCATAAACCGTCCTACGTTAAATTCACAATTACACATCTGAAGTTTTTAATAATTACCGAGCAGGAAAACTGCTTTAGTTTCAGCAGCAACGTGTAAAATGATCATGTGAAACTGTTTTGCTGCTCAAAAGGATCTTTTCTGTTTCGCATCACGAGTAAATCATCTTCTTATTTGACGAGTAATAAATTCTGACCTCAAGTTTTTCTTTTTGAACTTAATTTTATCTCGTGGAATAAACAGACTTTTTAAAGAGCGATGCTGCTTCTCAGGAGCGAAACTCCAAAAAAGCCAATCGTCCAGTTGATGATAAACTGAGCTCAGTGACGTCTGAGAGAAAAGGGCAGAAAACTCCAAATAAAGTGTTTCTCCCTTTAAAACGAGATCTGAAGCAGAACTCTGCGGTTGAAGTCTTGTGTCGGTGCGACTCAACCAAATGTCAGCTGGACAGGAGACGTCACTCAGCGTTTAAGTTCTGAGGGAAACCATCAGAGGAGCAGACTTCAAGCATTTCTGCCGCTGCAGCTCAAACTGCAAGAGGACATCAGGGGCTGCGATTGAAGCGCAGCCGTCGTTGTAAAATCGAGCTTTTTAATTTGGGAGCCAGGAATAGAATTCAGCCCATCTGCCTTTAAATATCTTTTATTATGAAATAGCGGCAGCTGAGCGTCGTGGATCCCGTGTGAGGCCTTCGAACGCCCTCGTGGTCAAATGGTCGTCCATCATATGAGCGAGCTCACGCGTCCAGATTAACTGTGAAGGAGGCAAACGTCTGATTCTGCTTTCAGCTGTGAGTCTAGAGGCTGATATGTGGGCTGAAGTATTCTTTATGACGCACAGCAGGATCCCTGGAACATCGGGAGTCCAGCTCCACGCTCCAGTCTGGTCAAGTTGCAGATCTGTGTCGGTCTTCGTGACCAGTTACTGCTCCAAACAGGTTCTGTCCTCACGTGTCAAATGTCCAACATTCTCCTTTTGTCCCTTTTCTCTAATCTGTGTTCGCACAAAGGTTCCCCCTGTTTCCACCGGGGATTTTCATCTGATTATGAGATTAGTCTTTTGAGTAACAGGCGGCGGAAGGTTGACGGCGCGCTGCAGCGCAGAGAGGGACGTTATTCAACAAGAAACCACACAGAGCTTTGATCTCAACGTGAACACAACACGTATTACTGTTCAAATGAGGAAAGATGCCTCACTTCATCACCAACGACCTTTAGATCACAGAAAGAAACACATGGGGAAATACAGCAGAAGTGAACGAGGATCTAAAGAAGATAATTCAGTTGATTTCGAGAATCCAAAGGTGGAAAACACCAATTTGTTCTTTCATTCTCCAAATAGAAACAAGAGCACAATGAGGAAATGTCTGAAAATACATTTTTTAGGATTAATTAGTCTAATCAAGTCTGATTTATTACAACATGAGTTTCAATCCAAGGACGACAACACAGGTATGAAATGTAAAAATTGAAGTGTTGGAAATAGAATTTGAAGAAAAGATAAATACAATAAATGACATAGAAGATTAAGTTAAAACGTCTAAACCAACAAGTCACAGGGTCACAGGTGCAACAGACTTTATTATCTGCAGAAAACGTATAAAATATAATAAATCCATCTGCTGGTTTGTACTTATTCTCTATTACAACCCTTTCCACTGAGTGTTATCTGATCGGTTCCTCGGTGCAGTTTGGAGAACGTGACGGTTCCTCTGTGGATTCTGTGTTTCCTGTCTCCTCATGTGATCGCAGACCGACTCCATGATGCTGAGATCAAACAGATATTACTCCTATATGTCCTTATGTTTTTTTATTGCATGTTTACTTATTTACTACTTTACTACATACTTCTATCTTACTTTCCCGTTTGCTGCTGCGACACGACACATTTCCAAACGGCCGAATACGTGATGATCTCCTCTTCTTGTCTCTGGAGACGGATCTTTGTGCCTCTGGGTTTCGTTCTTGCACGATGGATGAGAATCCAAACATTGAAACTCTTTCCCAGTTCGCACATTCACATCCGATCTGCCGGAAAGTTCACTTTTGCATTTGTGTTCGTCATTAACAGGGAAAACTTCCCCCGACTTGATTCATACACGACTGCAATCAATGAAATGAGAATCGTATCTAGAACTAATGATACTTTAGAAAGTTGTTTCTTCCTCCACTTCTCCTCTGTAATGCTGACCCCTCCTCTCTGAGCTGAAGGTAATCTGCTGTGTTCGGTCGTTTCTTAGTCCAACTGGAATGTGACGAGGCGTTCGGTCCAAACTGCCCCCGACACGCTGAGGTGACCTGAGCAGGAGGAGGATCTCTCTGCTGCTTTCTGTCTCCGTCCTGCTTCACCTGTTGACCTCCAGTGAGCCGCCGCCATGAATCACAGCAAAGTGGAGTTGGAGCCTTTTGAATATTCCTACTACGACTATTCGGACTGGTACTCGAACAACGCGGAGCCCACCAAGCCGCCCATAGAGTGAGTATCAGACCCAACTGCAAATAAACTCAGGTTGTTATTGATGTAATAGTTAAAGATGTGATTGAACTTGTTAATGTGTTTGGTTAATTTGTCATCTATAAATCCCATTTTGTTATTTATTGAACCTTTCCGTGGAGAAATGTTGATTTCATCCATAAAGCACAATTATAATAATGGACAAATAACTTTAAATAACCCTCTTTATGTTTTTAACTGCTACGACATTTAGCATTCAACTCAAAACACAAGTATAAGTGAATACTTACAGAGGAGATGTTGGATTTTATAACCACATTTATCTTTTTTTATCTATCTTTCACTCACATTTGCATTTTTGCATGTTAGTTTCTTGTATATATATTTTTACATATATGCCAGAGTTGGTTTGTTTCAATGTAATTTCTGTTTTTGCCACAGAGTTATTTTACCATGTGACCCCACAGCCGACGAAACGCTCTTCCACGTATGCATGTTGTCGATATCTGTAAGTATGTTTTGATTAGAATCATAAAAATGTAACGTAAAGGAAAAACCTCTTTTGAGACGCTGTTCTGTCCTCGAGAAAATAAAAGTTGTTTGTGCAAAAGCCCCAAAATGTCCCACGTGGACATACGGCTTATTAACGGGAGGAGGTCAGGTGACAGTGTCCATGAGTCAATATCACACTTTACCTAAGAAAAGGAGTTTTTTATCCTTTAAATCATGAACTGAACAAACTAACCCTGAGAAAAGTTTCATTTAACTTTAATACATCATCTCTGAAACTATTAAACTTTTCTTTAACTGAACCCTAAACATTCCTGAACCCCAGCGTGGACAATCTACATTATGAGTTTTACATATTTAGAAAATATACTCTACCAGTTTGTTGTAAAAGTCCACTACAGGGATTAATCATCAGAAACCTGAAAACAATGATGGTTTCGTTAGAACGAGCAGTTTATAACCACAAGACTCCACAAAGGACGAACACAACACTGGCTCATTGTCCCAGTCAGGTGCAATATCCAACTTCACCCCTAGATGTCACTAAATCCAATACCCTGAACCTTTAATTTAGTAAAACATAAATCTCCACTTTGTGTTATAACCAGGCAAACTTTTGTGATAGAGCGGATTTATTGATAAATCTCTATACTGTCTAAATCCAACTTAACTGGACAGAGTGATTTTTTTTCGGAAGTTTTTTCCTCGTCCCTTAAATCCTTCGCCGACTTCTCCACGAACCTCTCATCTGCTGCTTTGACCTCGAACAGACGACAGATTTAACGATGTTTACTGTCGCTTTGTCTTCGCCGCTTCGCAAGTGAGGGGCCACGTTAACATCGGAGGCCCCTCTTGTTCTACGCTGGATAAGATAACAGATAATAAACTGTGACAGCCGGGTCGCTGCAGCTGATCAGAAATAACAAGAGGAGGAACGTTCCCTGCAGAATGAGATTCTTTACATGAGCGGCCGTGGAGAAGATAATACAGGAATTCAGTTTATCATTCACCTAATTGCAATCCATTCACTGCACATAGTTTTCTTGTTTTTATGTATTTATTCTATTCTATTCCTTACACTTAAGTATTGCATGTTACTTATTATATCTCACTGATGCCCACTTTATGACTCTTGCTGCTGTAATATTGCAAATTTCCACATTGTGGAACTAATAAAGGATTATCTTATTTTATCTTAATTTGAATTTTCGTGTTAATTCATTTAATTTTTCACACCATGTCAGAACTTATACATATGAAGAAACATTTTATTTTTTGGCCACCTTAAAAAGGTTTGAGTTTTAAAATCTGTCCATGTTAGGATGTGATCAAAAGTCTTTAAACATGTCGGCTCGGCGCTGAGAGGAAGACTGTGATGAAGGTTTAATCTGAAGGTCCGAACCTTTCCCCTGCAGCTGGTGGTCATGCTGATCCTGGCGGTTCTCACCAGGAAAAACAAATTCTGCCAAGGATTCACCAGAGGATCCTCCAGCATCTTCAGGTGAGTTTGACCGATGGGACTTTTCTCTTCTCTTGAATATGATTTAAAAATGCAGAATAAATGAGTCTAAACGTTTGCTCTCACAGTCCAAACAACTTCCTGGACCAGACTCAGGAGAAAGGCCTGGTCATGGCCGTGTTCGGGCTGGTGTTCAGCAAACTGGCCGTGCTGGTGATCGCTCCGGACCCGCTGCCTTTCTGCAAAGACACTCCAGAGGACATTAAAGGTGGACATTCGTGTGTTCAGGTTATCCTCAGTGGGATGAAAGGACCAGAATTACCTTTATGATTACATCTGTGCTTCTGAAAACACAGTCAACGTCTTTTTTAACTAATAGCAATGAGCTTAATTGTGTAAAATCTCAGAATGTGCAATCCTGTAAAATGTTATTGGTCTAATCGGCCTTAAAGATCTTTACATTTATTATATCAACAGAAATTGCAACTGGAACTGAATTTAATCAAAACAGAGGTAATATGAATAGTACACTCAAAGCTCATGAATGTAGAGAGGCATGAAATTAAGTGATTTAATAAAAATGGAGCATATCAATGAATGCAAAACAACAGAAATCCATTTGTTAACTAAAAGGAAAAAGAAAAATCATACGTCCACCAAGGCAATTAAAAAAAGGGGAAAAACAATTCCTGGATCCTTAATTGAATCCACTTCAAAAGTGAATTGAATCTCCTCGGGCTCACAGTAAGTTTCTGTGTAATGACTCAGTGATGTTTTGTCCGTGAACTGAAACTCTCCCCCCCGTCACCCTGTGTTTTCTCAGAGTACATGAAGATCATCTCCATCTTCTACTACCCGGTCCTGTATTACCCTCTGTTGGTCTGCGGCACTCTGCAGCGTCGAACCGGCTACGTGTTCGGGGCGCTCCTCTCCTTCGGCCACTTCGGGGTCCTGGTGTGGCAGAAGTTCGACTGTCCCAAGACGCCAGAGGCAACAACTTTATTCATTTCAAAACTCTGAAAGAGATTTGTGGCTGAGCTGGTTTCTTTTAAAAAAGCTTTCTCTCCTCAGATCTATAAGTACTACGCTCTGCTCGCCACTCTCCCTCAGCTGGCCTGCCTCGCCTACATGTGCGTCCAGTTTCTGCTGCTGTTTGTCAAAGGACCAAAGACGGATGAGGTGAGAGTGAAGAACGTTAACATTTTTTCATTGTTGAAACACAGATGTGAAAATGTCCGTCTCTGGCGCAGGTGGAGTAAGAAACATGAATTCCAACTATGTGAAGCACAACCGTGATTACTGTAAGCAGCTTGTTCAGCAGAGAGGGTTTAACTCGGCGTACGTGAGCAGATTATGACAGAGGAGGTGATATTTTCATACTTTCAGCTGTGCAGCCGGTTTAATCCTCACACAGTTTGGTCAGTGGTTTTGAAAAGAAACGTGTGGTGAGATTAAACAAACAGGAAAACCAGCTCTTTAACATCTTTCTGTCGCTTTTTCTTGTGTTTTATTCAAACGCTGTAGCTGATCCGAAGGAGAAAGACGGTTTTCTCTCCATCTCATCTTCTAAATCAACATCAATTAAAGGTTGTTCTCTGAATGCTTTAGTATAATAATTATATTTATATTAACAATAAGACGTCTTGTTTTGTTTTGTCAGGACCTGGACAGCAGCTACTACACCAACTATGTGAAACAGCTTCTGAAGACAAAGTCCTCCGCTGTCAGGTGTGAATCTATGTTATATGTCATATTGTGATTATATAGTTAGTTATATATGAATAGTGTGATAGTATTTCACTGAGCCTTATAACCTGTAATGAAATGTAATGAAAATGAAATGACGACAACTAACACATTTGAAATAACAAGTGAAACTAATTTAGTAAACGACGGTTGAATTCTTCCATCAAGTGTCATAAACTGTAAATAAAGATGTGATTCCAGCGTCATTTATCGCCATGCGAGTTTGGCCCATGTCCCATCTGCTAACATGGAGGAGGCAGGGTTTTATGACCTATCCTGCAGCCGGCCAGCAGGGGGTGCTCAGGATGATTTGTTGCCTTCAAACGGAGGCAACGACAACGTGTACGCTGATAATAACGTGACTGTCTGCGTATAGAATCCAGCCGAAGCCTAAAGAGACAGCAGGGAAAGTAAAGTTGTCAACGCCAAGAGACAATGTCAGAGGGGAAAGACGGGAACGTCGGGAATTTCAACGTTTTCCTCGGACGTATCGTTAAAACTCTAGTATTGTATATTTGTCTGACACGATGCGTTCACTGTTTCCCTGCAGCTCCTCATCTGCAGACAAACCAACACTCGTCCAGAGAATACTGGAGGTTCCCAGGAGTTATATTTATACACCAGAAAAGGGTGAGTACCCTCTCACGAATATGATTATCACCTGTGAAAGAAGTGACAGAGTTTTCCCCGTGATTATGACATTTTGTCTTCCAGTGTTTCGTTTTCCGTTGAAATTGGCCGTATCGGTGTTCGTGGCCCTGGTGGCGATCTATCACGTGAGTCCCCTGCAGCTCATCACGCGACACGTGTTGCTCTTACAGCCGTTTATCTTTGTCATCACGTCACATCGTCTCGATCACTCTCCTCCCAGGCGGCGCTGTTGCTGGTCGTCCTGGTCGTCCCCACGCTCCACATCGTCCGTGCTGGTATCGATGAAAACATCGCGTTCCTGTTGCTGGGCTTCGGGATCGTCCTCTCCGACGACAGGATGGAGGTCGTCAGGATCGTGACTTTCTACACGTGGTTGCTGGAAGGTACGTGATGTGATGTCACCCTTTTGAACGAACCTTTGAGACTTTATCTTTGAGAAGAGTCGTAATAACTTGTTTTATTTTCAGTGTGTTACCTGTGTGCCATGACTCTGTCGTGTGTGGTCAGTCTGGTGATGCTCATGAGGTCTTTGGTTCTCCACAGGTACGTGACACAAAGTCTCTTTTTTAATGAAAATGTTCACATGAAAGTAAGTTTAATTAAAACATCAATATTTCTACATATTTCCCCTTAATTATTTAGTATGTCAAAGTTCGATGTCTCGTGTCTGGTTCAAGGCTTTTTGTTCTTCTTCTTCTTCTTCTTCTTCTTCTTCTTCTTCTTCTTCTTCTTCTTCTTCTTCTTCTTCTTCTTCTTCTTCTTCTTCTTCTCCTCCTCCTCCTCCTCCTTGCAGGTCCAACCTGGGGCCTGTACAAAGGAGACATCTACAGCATCTCTAACAGCCAGAAGAGCATCTGTCCATCCAAAGCCGGGGTCGTGTGCTGGATGGGTCTGACGGGATACCAGGCCGCGGTCGTCTGCCTCGGTGAGACTGAGAAACCATCTCCCACATTAACTTTAATTAACTCCACCTTCATCCTTTGATTACCTTTCGGAGGGAAGACTGAAAAACAGCAGCAATCATCCTGCAGATTGTCTCATTAAAGTGTTTCAGAAGAAGAGATGAGTTTTGAGTTGAGGATGAAAAACCCTGTCGTCTGTGTGGCTCTGACAGGAATGGCCGTGCAGACTGTCGTGTTT
>NC_061483.1:3242333-3264833 GCF_022539355.2 Hippoglossus stenolepis
TGTCCGAACTTTATTGAGGCACAAAGGATCAGAGGGTCAAAGCTCAGGAGAATATTTAAACACTCTGGTTAAAAACATAATATTTCATTGATTCAAACTGAAAAAAGACACAACGGCAGAACTTGTTCACAAGACACGACAAACTGCGACTCACAACAATGGGCAGCATGCAGGTTCTCTTTGTATACTTGTTTTTTTTACTACGAGTATAGGTGTTACTGGAGTATTCCACTAGAGGGCGTGCCACAGCTGCACTGCCCCCTGCTGTCCGTGTGTGTGTTTGACGTCGACACAGTTAAAAGCAGGTTTATCTCAACAGGATGGACACGTGACCTGGGTACAAGTAGCTTCACATACACACTCACTGGTGCTTTTACTGGCGAGGACGTGATGGATAATACTGAATTTAGCTCGTCCACATCTGGTTTAACAAACACTCAGCGAGGATCCAACATGAGAACAGCTCTCTTCACAGGAAACGTTCCCAGTTTAGCACTGAGCTCTGCACAGCTGCCGCACACGAGACTCATCTCTCTCTGAAACACAGCTTTCATCAACATTAAATTGTATTTTCAAGCTGCTGCACCGCGACAGTAATGCGACAGAATAGATCCATAGCTGAAAGCAGATTATTAGTATATTTAAGTAACAGTTACTCCTGCTTACATCGAGTCTACGTTATTCCTAATATATTTCATATGTGACGCAGGCTGCTGCATAAAGCTTCGTATTTACCAGACGGACGTTTTCCATTTGACTGAAGAAAGCACAAACATGTATTTCTCAAAGTCTTTGACACTATTTTTACTCACGATTAGTTGAAAGTCTCGCCCGGAAAAATAATCATAATTAAATCTTTGCTCTGAGCCGAACACAAGCTCGTTGTATTTTTGCTTTTCTAGTTGTTGTTTATGGACGTTTTTTTTAACTTGTGTACATGAACGAGAAAAAACAAACACGATGAACACGAGTCTAGTGCAGTTTTCAGTGACATCCATGCTTCAGCTTCGCATGTGGTTTAAAACAAATACATATACTTTGAGTCTCCAGTATTTCTTTGCTGCTGTTGCAAAAGCTTAACGGAACCTTGACCACGGATTTAAACCTGTCTCACCTTGTAACTGAATAAAAAACAACCTACAAATCATTATTAGAAACATTCATCATTTACTGATTCGGATATTTGTAGTTGCTCATAATATTCACAGCTTCGGCTCCCAGAGGTAACTTATCACTGAACTCAGATCCGACCTCGCAGTCGTCTAAGTTTCCCCGGCACTGGGACAAAGTGAACGACTCGGTCACCACGCTTTCCTCCGTGTCGGCCTCCCTCACTCCGTCCACGCTCTCCCCCTCCTCCTCGTCCAGCTGGCTGCCGTTAATCTTCCTCCGGGAGTCGGTGTGCGGCGCTCGGATGTTGAAGTTGGCGTTGAGGTTCCTCTCCATGTGGCACTGGTCTTTGGCCTTCAGGATCAGCTTGTACGTCTTGCCGCGGTATTTGTACACCAGGTGGAAGCAGGTGGCGCCGAGCAGAGGCACGGTGGACACGGTGAGGAGGCAGATGCTGACGGAGACGATGATGAGCAGGTTGGGGACCCTCCTCCTGGTGGCGAACAGCACCTGCACCTCGCAGTCCTCCCCTCTGTAGGTCAGACACAGGGAGTAGTTGGTGCCGGGGCGTAAACCGCTGAACAGATACGTGCTAACGCCTTCTTTGATTCTCGACCACTGCACGGCCGAGTGTTTGCGATCGGCAGAGACGCACAGGTACAAGCCATTGGTGTGGATGGAGACGTCTGAAAGGTCATGACCTTCTCCGCTGTCGGCCCGGAGGCTCCCGGATGTGGGAGCAGCCCGGTTGACGCTCTTCTCTCTGGGTATGAGAAGCGGGTTGAGTCGCACTGTTGCCTCCGTCTCTGACACCCCTAAGGCAATGACGCCAAAATCAAACGTGTAGTGTTTGATGTCATCCAGGCTGCCGTTGACGACGTGGTTAGAAATGTACCTGGTGTTCGCCGTCAGGCCACATTTACTAGCACGTGACGGAGGTTCCTCGTCGTAAGAAGGAACATTCATCTCTGCAGTGGGCGAGACGGTCGGTTCAACGCTCATGACGTCTTGTGTCTCTACATCCGAGTCAGAGACAGGTATTTTCCCTGTTGTTGGGCGTGTTTGGATGTAAGTGGGTGTCGTGGTCCACTGCACTATGGGCGTTCGTTGTGGTGAAGCTGCCACCGTCACTGACACCGAATCGTCAGCTCTGCCAACCTCGTTTGTGGCCGAGCAGCTGTAGTTACCGGAGTCTTCTCTCCTCAGGTGTGGAATGATCAGAGTCCCGTTGTTAAAGACTTTGAGGCGATGATGGGACAGTGCAAAGTCCTCGGATTCTGCAGAGTCGTCCTCGGTGAACGACAGAACCACCTCCTGCTTCAGGCTTCTGCTGCGAATGTTCCACAGCACAAGGGGCTTCGGGTTTCCTATGAACTCACAAGTCAGGACCAGTGTTCTCCCCTCGGCAGTCGACTTATGGATATTTGTTCGTATTGTGACATTTGGGCTTTTGCACTTTGACTCTGGGAACTTTCCGATCACTTCCCCTTTGAGTTTCTCTGGACTTTCACAAACAATCGAATTCTGCTCCAGGACTGAGATGGTGGTCGTTGAAATCCAGGCTCGGAGCCAGTCGAGGGAACAGGTGCACGCAAACAAATTGTTGTTAATCTGCAAATGGGACAAAAACACCAAACCGTCAAACGTCCCCTCGGCGATGGTTGTGAACCTGTTGTTGTCGAGTCGGAGGGACCTCAGGTCTTTCAGGTTGGAGAAGGCGTTCCTCGGCAGGTGGGTCATCTCGTTGTGGTCCATCCTCAGCAGATGCAGGCCCGTGAGGTTCTGCAGATCCTCCCAGGGAAAATCTACGATTTTATTGTGGTTAATGTCAAAGTTACGCAGATGAACCAAAGGAGCGAGGGTCCCTTGTTCGATGGAGACGATCCTGTTGTGGGCCAACCACAGCGAAGTCACCTGGATCACATTGTCGAAACTCCCCAGCGGTATCAGGCTGATCTTGTTGGCGGTGAGACTCAATCTTATAACGTTGGAAGGAAAACCACCGGGGACTTCTGTGAAGTCTTTGTAGGAGCATTCAGCATTTTTATTGAAGCAGCTACAGAGCTCAGGGCAGCCGAGGACGGCGGTTACGACTGTGGAGATCCACAACGTGAAGCAGAGGGCGTCAGCCGCTGCCATTTTCTGCTCCTGTGAAACACAAGCACATCTATCAGATGAAACACTTTGAAATGATTAATAATTCATACAGAAAAATACCACACTGATTTAGTCAATAAGAAGATGAGTCATCACAGCTAAGTAAAGCCTGAAATAGTTAAACTTTAGCTCTTGTTTGCAGAAGATACATCAGGAAAGGAAACGCAGCACATTCAGAGCCCGACTACCACACAGCACGTCAGAGAGAATCTGACTCTGTTAACGAAAATGACAGGTTGATATTTAGTGCTCTGACATTTCAAGAAAAGCTGCATTTAGTCGTGCTGATCGTTTCGGTTGTGACATATTCTCCTGCTGTGAAACCTTCTGAAGCGACTGAATCCTGCAGAGCATCTATGAAAAGATGCACAAAATTGGCTGGAATAGATAATAAGAAATATCGCTGTGAGACGGCTGAGACTGAGACGGCTGAGACTGAGACACATAGAGAAGACACAGCAAGGGTTTGGCGAGACGAGCCGAGGTTTAGATAAATCTGAACAGAAACTCCACATGGAGACTTAAGGTATGTGGCCAAAACAACTGCTAACTCCCTGTGCGGCTCATCCGCCCGATGCATCCGGTATCCAGAATAAAAGCTGCTCTGCTTCATCTGGACTTCGTTCTTTCACCCTGCAGGATTTCTCTCACTGTAACTGGTCACTACGAGACAGGAGGAGAAGCTTTCTGCTCCCGATTTTCCATTTTCTCACTGTAAAAAACATCAAGTGCATGAAGCTGTAAGAGAAACAAACTGCCAAGACTTGAGACACACAACTTTAACAGCTCACGCTCCATTTTAACAGGGAATGTGATTGTGATTATCTGACTGACTTCATCGACGACACAGCTGGGAGCAGTAGGAGTTAACATGGTTGTGAGGACAACAGAGGACCAACAGCAGCTGGAGCAGGTCACATCTCATCTGGATCATTCGCACTGAATGTTCTGCAGATGCTCGTAAAGTGACGTGAGTGTAATTCACAGACGCAGTTACGTCGTGTCGCTGCCTCCTGGCTCCGAACTGCGCAGCAGCTCTGTCCTTGGTGCTGAAACCCGGATTCTGTGGGATTCTGGTTCCGAGCGGCTGCGAACCGCTGGACTCTCTTCAGTCTGCGACACCGGCTGCATGACGAGTCCCGGTCGGGAATGTCACACAAGCAAAGTTCGACAAAAGACCTTGACGAGGGTGCGACGCATTGAAAATTAATTTCCCGAGGAAGAGGAGAGAGGAAGAGGAGAGAGGAGAGAGGACCAGACCCGTCCGATCTGCGTTAGGGACACGAACCTGGAGGAAACACATCTCACCTCTTTATTCTGGAGTCTGTGGAGGAAACAGCAGGACGCGTCAGACGCTGTGTGCAGACATCTCAGAGCCACGTGAAGTTTGAGTCTGTCCCTGTCTGTCTGTTGTGGGTGTGTGTCTGTGTGTCTGTGTGTCTGTCTGTTGTGTGTGTGTGTGGGTGGGTCTGTCTGTCTGTCTGTGTGTCTGTCTCCTTCTGTCTGTCTGTCTCTGTCTCTCTGTGTCTGTCTGACTGTCTGCCTGCTTCTACATGATGAAAACACTCGTGTCCTCCTGCCTCTGAATGTGTCATCTGTCTGAACCCTGCAGAGCAGCTGTGGATCCTCTAGGTGGCAGCAAATAACCAGTGAAATCTGGAGCGAGTTTTGATTGACGGCTGACATCTGAGTGTTTTCATTGAAAAGGACAAAATTTAAACCAACAAAGACATTTAAATCCATCGTTACATCACGACGTCCGACAGACACAGTGGAGGAGGAAGCTCGTGTGGAAATGGGACCAGTCGTTTCCTCAGTAAAGACGCCTGGTTACAGATCTAATGTTGCGTCTGCAAATTAAAAAGATGAGACATGTTTTCAATCAGCAGGAAACTCAGGCTCCAGCTGCAGCATCGTCAGACCTTCACCCTGGAAACCATCGTTCAACACACAACTGGGTGATCCATCAATCAATCTACAACATAGTCAACAGATTGACTGATAATAAAATCGGTTTTTAGTTACAGCTTGTTTATTTAGAACTTTAGGAAACCTGGAATCAGAGAAAAACACATTTTAAACTAGAAAAATATTAAATATCACAGAGGTTCTTTCTTGAAAATTGTCATCTACCGCTTCAGTGAGGTTTTTTTCCAGTAGATGGCGCTATTATTTCACGAGGGGTATACATTAGCCACCATGCATCATGGGAAAATAGAGTTTGGCTTAATAAACATCGAGCTCCATGTTGTCTCCTCCTGCAGCTGCAGCTGTTGTAGTGAAACACGTCGCCCTGCAAAGAGACGCATGGATTGATTTCAGGGTTTCGTGATGGACGTGACCACGAAGGATTAAAACAAGTGATCAGAGACAACTAACAATTATAAATCATCATCATTTGTTGTTGTTGTTGCAGCAGCTCCAGTGTGCACAGCCCCACTGAACCACCAGGGGTCAGTCTCTACAAACAAACCTCAATCCAACCGAGAGAAATGTCTTCAAAGTTCCAGCTCAGACATCAGATCTTCAGAAGACAAGTCAGGGTGCAAAGAAATTATATATGATGCATAAAAACATGGCATCTGAAGGATTTGAGCATTTTATACTGAAACACAATTTGAATTATTATTGGATATTTGGGGAGAATGTAAATCTCATCAATCAGCCATCTGGAGCACGCTGCTAGCTTGGCTGAAAACCACAGCGTCTCCTGCACGTCGTTGAAAAGCCACAAACAGATGAATAAAACATTGTAACAGGTCTGAAGGATAATTTCACTCTTTAACAACGTTTCACATGTAACATCATAGACTGTGAATAAAGATCAATGACGCCTCTACACTTCAAATATACATCAAATAAATAATTCAAACTTAAAAAGTAAAGAAACTTAAGTCTGTCTTGATTTTTTAATTTGTTCCACGTCTCATCCACTAACATGGAGGAGGCAGAGTTGATGAGCTATACTGCAGCCAGCAACCAGGGGGCGATAGATGGAGTCGCTTTGGCTTCACTTTTGGGGAACTGTCCATGTCGTCCATCTTTATCTACAGTCTAAGACTTGAAGTCACAAAAGCACGAGGTGTGTGTGTGTGTGTGTGTGTGTGTGTGTGTGTGTGTGTGTGTGTGTGTGTGTGTGTGTGCAGTCGCTTTGCATCTGAATCCAGTCTATGAAGAATTTAATCATCTTCCATATTTCACACAGGCAGAAAATTAAAAAAGAAATCACACGTGTGAGTGCAAACGGGAAGCGAAGCTGAATCTCACCATCACCCTCCCCCCACCCCCCACCCCCCACCAGAACCCCCACCACCTCTTCCCCCCTGTGTGCTCCATCCATTTCCCCGGTAACTTACACCCCTCAGCGGGGGAGAGCAATGTGATTTCGGCGGTAATGTGTTTCTATTGCTCCTCCTGCGATGCCCTGCGGTATCGCTGGCGACCACGCGGCTGCGTGGAGAGCTTGGAGGGCTTTGGAGAGCCTCATTTACCTCCATAATCTTCCACAGTCATCCACATGCCGGCACGGTGTAATGCACCCGTGCACACACAATGCACGGAGCGGGAGAGGGATAGAACAAGTCTAAACACAAAAACGAGCCCCGGTTGAGGAGGGAATTAACATAGTGAAGACGCTGCATTATGCAAATGTGTTATGGTTCCTCTCCGACAGGGCTGGTAAATTGGATGATGTTTTATGATGATGTAAGAGTGAGTTAAGACAGGGCGGATCAGTGACTTTAATTCATCTTTGATACGTGTCTTCCTCCCCTCCTCCCCTCCACTCGTCCCACTGCGAGACGCCAAATTCATGGGCTCGCCTTCCGCCTCCCACGAGCTGCTGCGGGATCCTGGAGTTGGGGCTGGGAGAGTCAGCCAGACAATGGAAGACGGCTGGATTAGTGTGCAGATGAGCAGAGGACGAGGCCGACGGAGGGAGCTGACGGTGGTAAACCTCCCCGAGGGGATGAGACGGATTGGAGATGTGTTTTGGCTGCTGAGCGTCTCACACAGCCATCATTTCATTTTGTTAAATATAGAAAAACGATGTGAGTTTTTCGGTGAGGTTTGCAGTCTTGCAGGATAAAGGGATCATGAACAAGGTCAAGACGCTTGGAAATAAACGGGAATTAATCCTGTTACAGTGGCTGAGGTTGAGTGAAATAAGGGAGTCGCGGGTGTCGCTGTAATATACACAAACACACACACACACACACACACACACACACACACACACACATATATATAAGACGACACACACACACAGGACAGCGGCCTTGGCTTTGTTCTAAAGCTCTTAGCCGTTTGTCTGGTGTTACACAGGCTCCATTTACTCCTGATTGCCTGCGACTGGTGACCTCTGAACCCAATCCACACAGGTACCGCAGGAGGAACCATCAATACTGGCAGCAAGTTGTGTTTGCCTCTGGGCCGCTGGATAAATGATGCCCTTGGTAAACACACATATGACCAAAGGAGAAACACAAAACACACACACACACACACACACACACACACACACGTACAAAGACACACTTGGAGGACGGAGACGGAGGTTTTGTCTGTTTTGGGCCTTTTACAACAAACTGATCCTCACGTTTAATCGCAGCGAAACTTTGCAGCTGCGTTTTCAGGTCTTCACTGATTCCCAACTTATCCAGACCAGAAGGTTCATCTTTCCATTTATTGTAGCCTGTGAAATAATAAATAACTAATGGAACTCATTAGAATACAAACCACTGCCCCGTTGGCCCCTTCAGACATTCGCAGGGCTACAGTCGTTCCGATATCACGTTCGGTCACGTGAGTTTTCCACACTCCAGTTCAGAAGGTGGCGGTAATGCACCTAAAGGTTTGTGGCCATAAAATAACTGGAGAAGAATCGCGCAAGTTTCTGTGAGATTTCAAGTCTCTGGTCTGAAGTTCGAGCCAAAATCGTCCAGTGTCTGTGTGTTTCTGACGATTATAAGATAAAAAATCGGTTGAATCCGTCGTTATGTCTGTGGTATCTCACCAGTTTAAAATCGGGGGTCAAGTGTGCAGCAGATTGTAATTAACTTCTTAAAAATTACAAATAAAAAAGCTCCTAAAAAATATATGCAGCCTGGAAATTGTCTGCAGGCGGACACGTGTAGTGTACTGTACAAACACTCTCTCTCAGACACACACACACACACACACACACACACACACACACACACACACACACACACACACACACACACACTGAATGTCTATTCAGGGTGATGAATCGTGGCCTCGTGGCAGGAGGCCTTGATTATGAAACATCATCCAATATCAGGATATCAGGCCTTGGGGAGAAAGAGGAGCCGTACTCTCTCTCTCTCTCTCTCTCTCTCTCTCTCTCTCTCTCTCTCTCTCTCTCTCTCTCTCTCTCTCTCTCTCTCTCTCTCTCTCTCTCTCTCTCTCTCTAAATATACAGTATATATAGTTATATATTTACACACGTATATAACGAACCAACTCTTTCCTTTCCCCCTCTATCCGTCTTCCTCCCTTCCCCCTCTCGTCCTCCCCATCCCTCCTGTCTGAAGCCCTTGTTACAGATACTGCAGATTTAGTTGAGGGGGCACACCACCCCAACCCCTGCTTCCTTCTCCCTCCCTCCCTCCCAAGCCTCCCATCACACAGGGCGTAAATGTATTCATCTCATCCTCTCCGGCCAGAGAGGTCACAGCCTTATCTCGCCCTCCGCTGTAGCGCTGTCAGCTCAGCCGCCACAAACCATAACTTCTAAGTGCTAGCAAGAGCGCCGCGCAGGTCGGAGGGGAGGCCGACGAGGAAGACAGGGGAGGCAGTGATGAAGAGGAGGGGAGGAGAGGGAGTAAGGAAGACAGGGAGGGAGTGAGAAGAGGAAGGATGGGAGAGAAGGGAGAGAGCACGAAGGAGAAGTCGTCAAAAGGGAGAAGGTGTGTGGAAGGTGAGAAGGATGGAGAGAGAGAAAGTGTAAAACATCAACGAGACAAAGAAGAAGGAGGAGGAGGAGGAGGGAGGAGGAGGGAGGAGTTAACGTCACCTTCACTGATTCAAAAGCACAATCAGAAATATCGAACATGGAGTTTTGCTCAAATTAAACTTGAGATAATCATAAAGGTTTATTCAGTAACTGCAGATCCGTTTTCTAACCGAGTAAAAACACACATGTGAACTCAGCTGTTCAACTCCCACATATCCAGGCCCCACACACTCACCCTGGGCTCCGTCTATTTGCTGAAACATGTGTGTTTTTCAAGACCGCAACTACACACCGGCTCTGATAACATTTCAGGTTCCTCCTCATGTGTCTCCTCGTGTGTCTCCTCGTCGGTATCCTCGTGTGTCTCCTCATGTGTCTCCTCGTGTGTCGTTTGCCCGTGTCCTCGGTCCTGTGTTCTCGTGTCTCCCCTCGTGTGTCGCCTCTGTGTCTCCGCTCCTCATGTCTCCTCGTGTGTCTCCTCTTGTGTCTCCTCGTGTGTCTCCTCGTGTGTCTCCTCCTGTGTCTCCCTCTTGTGGCCCTTATGAATCCAGGGAGAGTGAATTGGCCGACTTCTCTCAGCTGATCAACTCTCCCTGGTTCACCTGGAGCTGCTCTGAGCCTCCTCCACCTCTGACATGTGGGATTTTTCCAGTTTTGCATGTGTTGTGTTGTGTTGTGTTGTGTGTATTTTTCTTTTTATTTGTTGTGAGCCCCAGTGATGAGCAAAATGGACTGAGAGGAACAGATTGATTAGCACCGGACAGACGAGACCACAGTGCCGAGTTCGAGTCGTGTGGAGATCCCGAGGACGCCAGTTACACCGAGGTGAGCTACACATCTGGACATGTGTGTGTCGGATGTGAACAATCCAGATTACCAGATCCCTTAAACTACACAGACTCTGTGTATTATCTGGTAAAACTCAACATTCCAGCGCCCTGTAAACAATGCTTGGGCTCTGGGTATTTGCTGGGACAACTCCTCAAATTCCATTGCTCCCTGAACTACCTGTGTGATTTATACCTAATCTTAACCAACACTTTATAACAGTGATGCACAGATAAGATTTTATTTGTTAGACCGTTTAACAACCAGTTTTATCTTTAACGTCAACAATTGTGGCGGGATCCAAAAAATCGGGACCATTGCATGAAGTCTGTCGGTTTTGATACGATTTTGATGAAAACCAAAACAAGGTTTTTCCGGGATGCCGTTTACGTTGTTATTTCTATTGTAGTTTCCCGCAGCTGCCACTAGATGCTACTAAAGAGCCATATCCTGCCGACAGCGCGTTTAAATGCGTTGACATTTCCAGGAAATTCTTTATGCAAGAGAAATTGCAGCAACGTGGACTCACCCGGCCGGCAGATATTTTCCTTGAATTAAGAGTCTTGAAGCCTGAAAATGAGTCTAAACGACTTGTTAAGACGGATGGGTTTTGGGAGTGAATTTAAAGAGAGACGAGGTGCGTGCTCGGGGGGGAGCGAGGGCGACTGGGAGGCGGCGGGGGGGTGCGAGCGGTGCAGGGTACAACATGCAGCACCTCTCCCCTCCAAAGGGAAGTGTCTTACAATGCAGCCGTCGGATGTAGAGGAAGCCCGCTTCCACCGGAGTCCAGTTAATTAACCACATCAGTTTCTTAATGTGATCAGTTTTAATTAAAACGGAATTTAATCTGGAGTAGTAACAGGAGGGTAGCGAATGGTGACAGTTGGGGAGGGAGGGTGGGGGTTGTGAGGAGGTTATGCCACAGTGGGCATGTGTGTGCATCTTCGTGTGTGTGTGTGTGTGTGTGTGTGTGTGTGTGTGTGTGTGTGTGTGTGTGTGTGTGTGTGTGTAGCCCAGAAGCTGCAGCAGCCCCGGTTTCCCTCACTTCAGATTTGTGGGCGTCTAATTAATATGGATGGAGCATTAAGCCTTTTGGACTCTGGTGCCTCTCATTTCATGACTATTAATGATTTTAATGAACTGGGCTAATAAGGCCGTTTTTCTCCGCTGAGCTCTGGAAGGGCTGTCCGACACACGCCAGGGTCAGGAGGACGGGCCGCCCCGGCCTCCACATGGGAAATTAAAACAGCACTCACAAACCCATTAACGCTACACTGTGCGTGCGCTCATCAGACGCCTCGAAACACGAGAGACGGCGCCGTGCGAAGCTCTCTGTTTATCACGGAGGAGGAAGACGGCGGCCGGGCGAGCGGTGCGGGAGGAGAGTCACCCGGTGCTGTGAGGAAGGGGAAATAAACCAAGAGGGAAAAGCATGAGATGGTTCGTTCTCAGTTTGGCAGATCGACCACGACAATTAAAAAACACTGAGCGATGTCAAAACACCAATAATCCCAATGACGAGTGACAGGAACACGTGTTTTTACATTTAATCACCTGCATTTCTCATTAATTTCCTCATTTACATGTTGTTATACAGAAGAAGGCAGATGAGTTCATATTAATTAAAGCCATGTTTCTTACGTGGGTTTTTAGGTACGCTAGCTAGGGCAGCGTGTTTTAATTGGGTCGGACTAAAACATCTCAACTATTGAATTATCACGAAATTTGAAGTGCCAACGACATCCGTACCAGCTGGGTTTAGACACAATTAGCAAATGCTAACACGCTAAAGTAAGATGGGGAACCTGGTAAACATCATAACTGCCGAACATTAGTGTGTTAGCATTAATATTCGGAGCCATAGGGCTTTTCGGAAAGATGGTTGTGTCACCCCCATTTTCATAGCATCAAATAACTGATTAAAACCAAACCGACTAGAAAAATGTATAGTAAACTAATAATAATTAATAGTTAAACAAATATGTGGCATGTACGTTTTTAAAGTCTGGTCACTGTCTCATCTGTTAACATGGAGGAGTTGGGGGGTTTGTGACTTTCTACTGCAGCCAGCCACCAGGGGGCGATTGAGAGGATTTGGCTTTTTCGGAGCTGTCAAGTCGTCCATCTTTATTTACAGCCGGTATCATGAGCGGGTTACGTTAGCTTGTTAGCATGTTAGCATTTAGGGTTAGGATAAGACGAGCATGTTGCTTCTTCCTGCCCCTAAATGTTAATCAGTTCATTTATGTTTCTGAATATTTATGTTATGTTTGTTTTTATTACTCATGTAGCTGATTATCTGTTTTTTAGTATGTTTTCTCCAAATTAATTTTATTGCTGAAAAAGCACAATCTCACATAATCTAGAATAACATCCAACTTCTGTTTTTTGTTGAATCTACGAGAGGAAAAAACACCTTCCTCTGATTTGAAGATCTCCGTTACATTCCAGACTTTCAGTATTTAAAACTATTTTCTCTAATAAGTGATGAATATATGATTTTTTTTAACAAGAGAGGAAAAGATGTGCATTTAAATTTCCTTCACCTTGGGATTTTTCAAGATTTCAACATGACTGCTTGGGTTCAAACACAAAACCAACACGTTACATTTCTATCAAATCTTGTAACTGAGGCGTGTGTGTGTGTGTGTGTGTGTGTGTGTGTGTGTGTGTGTGTGTGTGTGTGTGTGTCTGTGTGTGTGTGTGGAGGGAGCTCAAGTGAAACGATATTTCAAATTATCAATAAACGCTGCCATGGCTCCAAAATCTGATCTGTTTAATGAGTGACAAGTCATTTTACATGAGCGGGGGAAAAGCAACCTTGATGCATGAGCGTTTTCAGTTTTTTTTTTTCTTCTTCTCCGTCACGTGAACCCACTCCACCAGAGAGCTTTGTCCTGTCCTGCGGGAATGAAAGTGTCTCATCTCATTTAAGTTCATTGAATCAACGCGGAAACAGTGAAACACAATAAAGTGGCTGTGCCGCAGGATGAAATAAGAGGCAGCACGTTGTGCGACTGGAGAGCGAGTTCTCCTCACAGCCAATAACAAGGTGGATTCTTTTGCTTCTCCCTCTTTTCATGTCCCTAATCGTGACGTGAGAAACTGGGCCCAACTTCAAGGTCTGGGTTAAAAAGGGAACCACTGTGGCCTCTTTCTCATGCATGAAAGCTCGTGACCTTTGCTGCCGTTTCACACCGAGACGCTGTAACACACTCCCCCTCCACTCCACCTCCGCACTGCGGCCTCAGAAATACTCCCCCTCGCTCTGATAGACAGGCATCGATTATCTCTTCACCGCAGCAACACACAAAGCTGCTGAACCCGAGCCCGCGAATCACAGCTCGGCCTGAAGTGAGCGGCGGAGGACACTCATCCTTGACTTCCGCCATCTTCCCTCCCTTCACTCTCCTCGCCGGCTGGGTCACGCCGTGGCAGAGTTGCTGGCCTTGTGCGGGGAAATTTACAGCCTGACGCAACCATCTGTTATGCAGCAAACGCACGCCGCTCCGGCTCCTTCACCTTCTTGAGCGCGATGCTTCATGTTGTAAATGTGCTATTAGCATTCATGAAGGTATTTACATGCATTCACAAGTCATGCTGCCGGTGTTTATATCGCAGGCTGGACACAGGAGACGTTCGGGCGTCGCTCTCGGTGATGATCGATGTCCTTCAAAGGGACAACTGGCCCCTGAAAAAACTTAGAGATCAGCTCCTGGAGATGATCTTTGCATTCGTGCTTTTCTCTAATTCAACTAAAGTAAATGAATTCTGTCCTTGAAGTGAGATAATGTAGTCAAATAAGAGACAGTTGCAGGGTAAGTATTGTTTTCACCCGTGTGTGTATGTACAAAATAACTCAACAACACAACGACTGATTATCTCCACACTTGATACACAAATTATCATTAGTCTGTGACATTAAAGATTAAACTTTCCTTCATTTTTCAATTCTTTTCTCAGTATTTTTTGTCCGATGTTCTCGATTAGAGCCTTTATATTGTATTTATTAACCCTCATCAACTATCACAGTTTTCATGATCATGGAGTCAGATTCGTGCAGAGTGGGACCTCTTGCAAACTTATATCATCGGCGGTAACACTTAGATATTTACGGCCGTGAATCTGTGTGTGATCGTGTCGATTTTTAAATAGTTTGAAGCCGAAATCTGACTCCGACCCTCATAATACAGGTTCAACTCGTTTTTCACAGGATTTTAAATGTTTTGTTTTAAGGGCAAAAATTACACTCTTCAAAACATTGGATCCATCCGACACCACTGAACTCCCTGTACATCACAGTGAATGAAAGAGCATAATAAGAGTCGTGAAACATTTACAGGGAGATAAATGACTGCGCCCCGTTGGCATTTAGCTGGATGCTCCTCTGTATGCCGGAGACGTGCCGCCGCTCCTCAAGGCCTTTAGCGGCTGATATTCGGCTCGCTTCTTGACGGGTGAGGGAGCACAGCTAATACGGCCGCGGTCGCTTTTACAGCCACATCTATTACCGCCACTAACTATCTCATTTGTCCCCCTGACCAAACAACAATGGCAGCTGGCGGAGGTTTGTGCAGGTCGGGCTGCGGATGGAACGCGCGGAGGGCCGGCGATGTTTACACTCATCCCCTCACTGCACGAGTATTTCATTTGGTCGTTATTGGGTCCCTCACCGACATAGTCATTATTTTCCGTCACCATTAAAGGCTTATTGCCCCTTTTTTTAATTAAGCAAGTTTCTTAATTAGATGTGCAGCAGTCAAGCCTGCAAACGGCCTGTCGAGGTAATGAAGTAAAGGCCCGGGTTTATGGAGGGAGAGTGGATAAAGAGAGACGGTTAGGGAGAGAGAGCGAGAGCAGAGTGATGGTGCTCACTTATTGTGCCGCTCTGTGATGAATGCGTTTGCAAGTCGAATGGAGCCGAGAAAAACAGAAGCTTTGCCACGAGGCGAATAGTTTCTTCATATTACTCACCATTGACATCCTACTTTACTGCGGCTTGATCTAGTTAGTGCTGCTGCAGTCAGACGCTTGGCTGCCAAACATCGGCCTCATCTCTGCGAGACATCACACGCCGCCTCGCAATCAGGACGTGCCCTGAACGGCAACAACCCGCCGCCGCCGCCGCCGCAAATGGAAGGACAGAACCTATCCGTTTCTTGCGAGGCGTTTTGTGCGCTTGCATCTTTTAGCAGGGTAATTCACGGCGCGCGCGTCAATACATCAGAGGCTCCTCTAAATTGAGCTTTGCAACACAAAGGGAAGGGCAAACAAGATGGACACAGAAATCAATCTCCCGCCTGATAACACTGAGTGAACGCGCCACGCTGCCGCTCGGAGAATTGACAAGGAGTCGGCACGCGGCGGTATCTGTCTATCAGCCTGTGATGTCCTCCGAAAACAATCGTCTCCGACACGCCGTACACAATTCACCGGGCAGGACGCAGATAAGGCTATTTAGTGCCGAGCAAGTCTGAAGAATACCATACATGAATTGCCTCGGAGAAATTGAAAGGAGGAAAGACAATCGGTGCGGACGCCTGAGAGGAAAAATATGTCACACAAAGAGTTCACCTTTTCCTTCTCTCTCCGCTGCTAACGTGCACTTTCTTTTATTTAAAAACCTTCAGCCGCTCAGATTAAACGGGGGAAGCTCGGACCTCACCCCTCCGCTGGTGGACGCCATGGTGTGAGTGCAGTGGCCACGTTTCTGCTGCTGTTGCGTCGACTCCATCTCAGCCCTGCCCCTGAGCTACTATTGATCTGAAGCACATTAGTTCTGCACTAGGGGACTAAACAAGGCCTACGGAGCTCGGCCACAATCACGCAGCAGGCTAAAGATAGGCTTTTGACCGGAGACCAGAAAAGACTGGAGCTCAGACGAAAAACACAAGCAGGGAAATGTAGGATTTTAAACCACAGGTCCTTCAGGGTGAGTGTTGGGGTTAACCAGGGCCCAGACATTCGTTGTTCACACTTTATCCCCGGTGAACATTCATAAAGAATTAAAGAAAACATCTCAGACTCGTCTTTGGACGTTTACTTGTGTGTTACAATAAGGATTAAATGATTAATTTGACAGAAAATAAATTACAGTCGGTGAGTAGTTTAGATCATTTAAGAGAAAGGAACGTTTTATTGGCTTGATCCTCTTAAATGGGAGGATTTGCAAATCGTCTCTGTTTTGTATTGCTTCAGAACAGGATTGGATCATTGAGGTTTGAGGAAAGTTTATGTTGCCTCCTGTAAAACTAAATATGCTTTTGCACAGTAAAGAGCAAAGTGTCTCCATCTCTGAATCGTTGTGATGTAACATTATCAGAATCAACCCTCCAGGGATCATGATTTTCCCCAAACCTTTTCAAAATTTGTTAATTAAGTTGTTTTTGTGCATAAATCTAACCAGGCATTAAAGGGCTCAGTGTGAAGGATTTAGTGGCATCTAGTGGTGACTTTGCAGATTGCAACCAACTGAACAGCCCTCCCCTCACCTACGCTGGCCCTCAGGTAACACAGTAAAATCCTGAAAGGCCGTCTACACTAAGTATTTCTCACATATTTATTTATCTCTGGATGTGAACCTGGACTCTGGATGTGGACCTGGACTCTGGATGTGGACCTGGACTCTGGATGTGGACCTGGACTCTGGTGGGATGTTGACCCTTTTGCCTTGAAGCAGGTGATAATAGTCATTTTAACCATTTAGCTCCATTCATTCCATTTACTTAAGGTCTTGCTACTGTCCTCTCGGTAAATTACGGCCAATCTGCATTAACAGGAAGTGGACAGGTTCTCGGCAGACGGTCTCTGGTACTATTGAGAGTTCTAGTCCTCATACTACGTTGTCCTTTACCCAACTGGAGTTTGAAGTTCATGCAGCCCTTTGCACATGGATATTTACTTTAGCTGCATCCAGCATCATCTCCCATGTTAGGATGCCTGGTTCACATGTCACTGTCTCCGCACTAATGCACGTCTGAATGTCACAGCGCCTGTTGTGAGCTGTTGACTACACGCAGAGACTTTCCAGGCAGGATGCTCAGAACTCAGCCTCGGATTCTGAGAGTGTGGATGCCTTCCAGAGCCAGATTCCCCGAGAGTCCCTGGAGAGAGACCTGACAGAGAAAAGCCATAAGACAAGCTTCAAAGGGCATGCAGAGATTGCCTGCCTCTCCTCCACCGCATCATCCGTCCTCCTCCCCCTGTTCTCCTCTCTACCCCCTCTCCCCTTCGCCTCCATTCATACATCAGATGGAGGAGATGGAGGCAGGCTCGTTGCGAGGAGGGAATGGGTACATTTGCAAGCCATTCCCTTGAGGGGCTGCAAGATTGCCTCCATTTGGATGGACCGCCAGTGGCCCGGGGCTCTTATCCCCAGACAACCACAGCACTGTGCCCGCATCCCGCCGAGTTCCCTCACCAGCTCCTGCCCTGGGCCTCCAGCCTCGCATGTGCCATCTGTGCCCAGGCTCGAGTGCTCATTCACTGGGTAATCTCCCCGCCGGAGCCCCTTTGATCAGAGTCAATACACCAGGCGTGGCCACGGGAACCGAGCAGCCGCAGCATCAGAGACGAACATCAGCTGAGTTTACATAGATCTATAATTTAGATTATTGAATAACATTCAAAATGAGTGACACAGGTGTGAATGTGTCTTTGTTCCTCCCTCCTCCTGCACGTGTTCTCTAACACACTGTGTTCTCCCAGTGGAGAACAAGCTCTTACAAGCTGTGACTTCATCTTTTACCGTCTGACCCGACTCACTCCATGAACTTTATGAACTTTCTGACATCACTGTGCAGCTACAACACTCACAGTGAGGACGATATCCTGAAATCACACCAAGTGACCGTTTGCTGAGTCAGTTGAAAACGTCATGATTTCTGTTCTTGCACGACACGTCGACCAAATTTGCAGTTATCCTTTAAACTTAAGAGCTTTGGTTTCGCACAAAGCAGGATTCTCGCTTCCCGATCCACAGCCGGGGATGTTTCATGCTATCATACTAATACTGAGGTTGATAATCCATATAGAACGCATGCGAGCAAAGGAACAGCATCAGTCTTCTGTTGCAGGGGCATCTTTCTCCACATGTGTCTGTGTGTCTCTGTTTGCAGGAGTACACCGTGAAGATTTTTAGCCAGTATTTGATTTACCGTCACATTTCTGCTGGTTCAACACAAAGTCTATAAAACCATTAACTCTCTAAATGTTCAGATTGTTTAAAGGTAAATTAGACGATAGATGTATTTGGTTGCGTCGTGTGTATTTGCACTGCATGTTGTCAAAATGACGAAGAGCTTTTCCTCATCGTGTTTTGTTTTGCAGTGAGCGTGTGTTTTCTCAAGCTGCAGCCGTCATTGTAAATGTCTCTACCCAGCGAGATAAACATCTTCTGTTCCCTCCTGTGCACGTTTTCAACATCAAACCGCTTCTGTGTCTTTGTCTCGTTCTTATTCTGTGACGTGTTCTCACTTTCCCTTGATTCCTCCCCCCCCCCTCTCCCTAAATTATCTGCAGACTCATCAGAAGCTCGGCTTGAGCGGCGGAGACGTTCGAGCGTTAGCGTCACTCCCTCACTCTCCTCTTCATCACGGCTCTGTGCCATGTTGTTGGACATCATCAGAGGACCGGAGAGGATTTGGTGAGAGGAGGAAGTGCAGATGCCAAAATACTGTATGTGCTCCTCTGGCTTTTCAGCCTTTTCATGCTTCTCACATTTTCCCCTCTGAGGAACTGGCACAAAGGGAGAGGAGACCCAGACCCGTCTTTCTTTTACACTCTCACACTCAAAGGGAAATATTCATTAGGTCTTCCTCGGAAATAGCAAGGCGGCGATGGGCGAGGGACGAGGAGAGGAGAGGGAGAGAGAGGCGGACATGTGCGAGTGTTTGTTTGTCATTCCTCAGTTACCAAACATGATGAGAGAACATCAATATGCTGGCAAATAATGGCCGTATTATGGAGCAGCAGGCAACATTAGGGCGCAGTGATTGCGTATCTGTGCTGTGTGGGTACATTAGTTTGTAAGTAATGCACGCCCTGAGCACTGGCACGCTCTCCAGTGATGTAACACGAGAACCAAATGAGAGTTATAATCACTGGGAGACCAGGGGGACATGCATCACCATCACCGATGGATGCCTCCGATTTACGATTGCTCATTCTGACAAATAGAGAATAATTTATAAGTCTCCCAGCCATTCTTTATCCAGACACGTCCACGTGACTTATTTCCCCTCGGAGTGAACGGAGGGGGAGCAGATTATTTACAACCGGGACCAAACCACTTTGGTCGTGTCTGCGGTGTCTCTGTGGTTCAGCGGATAAAACAGAGGACGGTGTTTTTCATCCTTGTGCAGGACACATGGACCCTGAGCACATTGACAGCACCGAGCATGGCAGCACATCTCACACCTATGTTCACACTGTACAGTTTACGGCTCCACTCGGCCAGTGGCCGAAGAGTTTTGCAAATCGCTCCTCATCAACTTGCAGCCTTCAATCACACTTCCACCTCCTGGAAGTCTAGTTGGGATAAGGGGAAGTTGGTGAAGGTACATGGAGTGGTGAGGTGTCCCCGGATTTTTTACGTCCGGGCCACAGTGGATGCGTGAGGAGGTGCGTGTGCCTCACGGTACGTCTGGCATTTCATTTCACGCCACTTGTCTCAGGCTCATATTCTGCATGTGAGCCGTGCTGCACTTCTACAGAGTCAAAGTAAAAGCACTGCACAGCCTCACACCGTAGAGTCGTGACACTTAGTTGAGAAGATAGTTGTACTTTTATGCGAGGAAATACAGTGAACATACGTCACGTAGCAGCTTTGCAGCACTTGTGTGAACAACAGACGCCGCAAATCAGCGACACAGCCGTAATGCGCTGCACATGCACCCAGTGTGGCCCCGGGCGTTACACCGCACATGTCTGTACGCAGGGAATCGAGCCATAACCATGCATGTGAGAGACGGGGGAACACAAAGTCAGTGCAGCTTCTATTCACCGCGGCAGGAAAAAGTTGGTGAGTTTTGTCTCAGGCTTCGGACGGGTTCGGACAAAAGAGCCGGAGGTTCAGTCACTGTGTCTCCTCTCGTGTGTTTTCATGATTAAACATGTGTGGGGACCAGTCGGGGGGGGGGGGGGTTCTCCTGGTGAAAGATCACCAGTTTAGTGTGAACGCACAATGACTCCAAGACTCCCGATCACAGGAAGTCGTGGAGTGTGAACTGGGCTTTAGCGATAACCGACCAAATAGTGATGTTACGGTTTAAAAGGCATTTGTTGGTTTGTCAGCAGGTTTACTCAAAAACTACCGAACCGATTTCCATGAACCTTTACGGAGGGATGGAGCGTTTCCCCTTCAGCTGCTTTCGCCATCTTTTTTATTTTCCAATCCAACAGGTTGTAGCTTCGACAGTTGGAACAAGCGTCGCGTTAGAGGAGGATCGTGCTTCGCTGATGATTCCGAGCGCGGTGACTTTCTGACCTGCAGTAAGACAAAGACCTCAACATCTCTGTAGCCCTGAACAGGAGCGAGCAGGTAAATTAAATGAATCGCTCGTTTCTTCCTTTTTTGTTCCTGATGGACAAATTGCTTTTTTTCTTTCCTCGTCTGTCAAGTGACTTCGGCACAATAGCCAAGGACGGAGTCTTCCGAGCGAGAGGCCACACATCAACTTGTTTTCTTTGTCGCAGACTATCACCTTGAAAGACTTTAATCATTGACAAAGTGATTGTCCTCCTCCTCCTCGTGGACAGTGAGGCGGATTGATCGTCAAAACCACTGGATCCTGAGATGTTTTCAGATCAGAGGAGAAGGAAAATGGACACGTCTCAATATCCGGAGACGACTGTGGTGAAGTCGGGAAACTTTGACCCCAAATGAGCGTCTCAGGAGACGAGCCGGGAGCCGCTGTCCTGCCCCGACATCTGACGTCGCCTCCGTCGATACGCTCACAGCGACGACCTTTGGCATCGACGTCCTAAGCTACTCCGCAATCTCTTTCAAATGCCACCTCCTCCCCTGCCCCCGAATCCCATCCACATCATCTTTCAATCTTCATCCTCCTGCTCCCGCGGCTTATCGATTTTCTATTTTCCCTTTTTTCTCCTCGCTCCTCTACCCCCTCCGTCCTCCTCCTCTCTCAATCTTCTCAAACACACTTCCCACAGTTCAGTTTTTTTTATTTTTTTTTTTTAATTCCATCTTTTCTCTCTCCTCCCGCTCTCGTTCGCTCCCCGGTCGGAGTTTCTCCTCTTTGACAAGGTCGAAGCCCCAGCCGTGCTCGGAGCTGCTTAAGCTTCGTAAATGGAGATGTAATGTAATAGAGTGGCGGAATAATAGAATCTGTGAGGGCTGGGTCTGATCTTGTTAGAGAGGGCCGGGCTGCGTCCGCCGGGATCCGGAGGCAGCAGCCGCCTGGATGGAAGCTTCGTTCTTCACTTTCGAGACTCGCAAAGAAGTTTGAGGCGTTCAAGTTGTTCTTTTGTTTCACACACACAGATTTATACAAAACTGTTGATATTCATTTCTAGCGATATTTTTAAATACCAGTGCTCCAAACAGGTTCAGGCTCATGGTGCATTCACACGGTTCTTGTTATGGAATCCAAGTTAAATGTTTGACCATGAAATTGTTATTTACCCAAAAACTACTTGACAGATTTATTGAAACTTGGTGGAAAGGTTTCATCTCTGTATCAAACAGTCAGAGGCCGTTTTTTTTTACATTTTTCTTACTTCCCAGAGAATAATTCATGGTTCAAGATGAAAAACATCAGGCAGATTCTGGCGACTGATAACTATGAGTGTGTAATTAGATGTGGATCAAATAAAATCTGAACAAAGCAGAATTAATGTGATTAAACTTTGGCAGAGGTACAGTTCTGTTCTTTGTTGTCCATCGTACTAGAACATTTCTCGTGGCCAGATTCTCTCTATGGGAGCGACAAGGCTGAAATAGTTATGATCATAACAATACATTTTAGTTTTTCATTATTGTCATTTGTGTTGCATGCCTACATTTACACATTCCTGCATCTACTCACTTTACACTACACATTCTCAACATTGAATCAATTCAGAGCCGATCACTTTGCCTATAACATCAATTGAGTCTCTTGGATTTGAAATATATTTATTAAAAAGGACCTTTGCAGAACATGGATTTGATTTTAAGACAGAAAAACGTGAAAATCAACTTAAATGACGCAGAAAACTTAACTCAAGTTAAACAGCAAGTTTCAAATCTTTTTCAGTTGTATTGTTTTCTACCTTCTCTGTCAAATTAAGGTTAAACTACAACAAACACAAATCTCACTGAAAACTCACTTAAAGAATCTTTGTGTTACTTATTGTTCTACCCCCCCGTCCTCAGTCCTGGAGCCTTGTTAGGCCTCGTCTCCGTCCCAGGATGGATCACTGCTACT